>NC_056729.1:1724555827-1724558327 GCF_019279795.1 Protopterus annectens | reverse complement strand
GGATGAAGTTCCTTCTGTGTGGTCTCGAGTGCAAAAGTAGAGGTTAAGGCTACACTTTTTGCAGTTTTGTCAGCTAGTGCATTTCCAAGTGATACTGGATCCTTGGCATTTGTGTGTGCTATGACTTACAGATGGCCAATCACCGTGGCAGTTGGACAGCTTGTAAGAGGCTAAGAATTAAATCCTTGTGGGTTATTTCCTTTCCTGAGGCAGTAACCATTCCCCTATTTTTCCATTGCTGTGCAAAGACATGGACCGTGGAAAAGCATACTGACTATCTGTGTAGATAGTAACTGCCTTATCCTTGAAATGGTACATGCTCTGGTCAAAGCAATCAATTCAGCCGCCAGCGGACAGATTCCTGGGAGAGGTTTTGCCTCTAGTACCTTAGTCTCAGTTGTGACTGCATAACCCACTTGTGTAATACCTGCCTCATTCTTACGTGCTGACCCATCTACAAACAGGGTCCAATCTGAATTTGCCAAAGCCTGATCCTTAAGGTCTGGTCTTGGTAAGACATAAGAGTGTATTAAGTCTAAACAAACAGGGGGGGCACCGCAATCAGCTGTAGGTAACAGCGTGGCTGGATTTAGAGTGGTGCATCGCCAATGGTCATGTGTGGTTGTGATAGTAATGTTGTCATGCAGGACAAGTGTCTGCTAGGAGAGAGAAAGGTAACTTTATCCTGTAGAAGTATTACCGCGACAGAGTGCGGTACCCGTAGTAAGGCCATGAAACAAAACTAGGGTTGCAGACGCCTGCACGGCCAGTGCAGCTGCGACTACTGCTTGTACACAGTGTGGCAACGATCGTGCCACTGTGTCCAGTTTACTGGAATAAAAAGCTAATGGTCTCAACTTATCCCCATAAATTTGCAACAGAACCGATGTCATAAAACCCTGCTTACAATCTACTGTCTGAACAAAAGGTTTCAGTATAGTCAGGGAAGCTAAGTGTTGGATCCTGCTATCAGTTGCTTTACCCTAGTAAATGCCTGTATTGCCTTATCTGTCCATTTCAGCGCATCATGTGCTGCCATGGGAAGTGTAAAAATAAGTTCTGAAAGTGAACTCACTTCCTCTGCATAATTGGGAATCCAACTACGACAAAAGTTAGTTATTCCTAAAAATGACATCATTTTCTTTTTCGTGACTGGGCATTGGTGCCTGTAAAATAGCTTCTTTCCTACAGTTATCTAGTTGTCTACCAGCATTTGAAATGGTATAGCCTAGATATCGTACTTCAGTTTTACAAAATTGTAATTTAGATTTGTTTACCTTATGTCCCTCTTTCGCCAAGAAATGCAATAACCGAATAGTTTCGAGCTCACAGACAGCCTCCGTGGGTGCAGCCAGTAAGATGTCGTCCACATATAACAGTAGATGACAGCCATGCTCCAGTTGAAACTGTGCCAGGTTTGTTGACATTTCTTGTGAATAGATTGTAGGGCTTTCTACAATATCCCTGCGGCAGTCTGGTGTAGGTGTACCGCTTGCTCATGAACGTAAAAGCGAACCAAAACCTACTAGTTTCCTGTAGAGGGATGGAAAAAAATGCATTACTGATATCAATGACAGAAAAATACTTATCTGTGGGAAGGATATCATTTAACAAAACAGATGGATCTGGGACCATAGGAGCCCTTGGTACCACAGCAGCATTCACAGCCTGCAGATCCTGTACCATTCTCCAGGTCCCATCCGTTTCCTTACTGGGAACAAGGGTGTGTTACACGGTGAATCTGTGCATGGAATTAAAACCCCAGCTTGTAATAGAGCCGTGATCACTGGTAGAATGCCTTCTTCTGCCTTTTACTCAACGGATACTGACGCTTGTGAGGTCTAAAGTCGGATTTTGGAGTTATTTTAACCTGTCCTGCTGTTCTTATTAGCCCAATGTCATGTTGCCAAGGGACCATAAGGAGTCTGGCACTGATTGTAACTTCAATTCTTCCCCATGGGGTTAGGAGATATAGTCAGAATGGCCTCCCCGGTGGCGTTAGCCTGTCTTCACGGAGGTGCACTGTTGGTCTAGCCTGGGTGACCCAATTTAGTCTTTGTACTTGCACGCCTTTACATGCCAACTGTTCTGGCGTCATTTTAGCCCATTCAGTAACTTTCCTCCCACCAGATACCATGCCATTTGTTCTTCCCTTGTTACAGAGTCATGTGCAATAGAATTTTTGCGTAATAGTAACTGCATATCTTTTGTAAGACTGCATGTAACTGCAGAATTTCCTGCTTTATCCCAATATAGGTTTTGTAACAAGATTTTTGTGACCTTGTGTTTAAAGAATTGCTCTTCATATTTGTCGCCTGGTCCTACATGCTTTCTGTAGTACATTGTACAATGTAGTTGTTTAGCTACCACTGGCGGTTGTGTGCCATATTTGCTTAAGGCTAAATTAGTTAGCTCATTAACTACATTTTGTGGTCCAGTTTCGACAAGATCATTACTGTACCAGTAGTGTAAATCACCCTGCCCCACCTGCAACATAACA
>NC_056729.1:1724458327-1724545827 GCF_019279795.1 Protopterus annectens | reverse complement strand
TTAGCACCTTTCTAAGCTCTCCCCTCATTATTTTTATCTGTGTCCAAATTTCCTAGAGGATGAGAGGTACTACAACCAATGCTATAACGCAGAAGACAGGCTACATTCACTTCTCGCTTGCACCGTTTTTTTTTTTTTATATAAGTCATGTTTTTTCTTAATTTCTTAGTTTACTGAGCAAGTCATCTGTCCATCATTCCACTCTCTCTGTCGGTCTTTCCTTTTTCCCTCATGTAGCATAGCAGGCAATGAAAGAAGTCCCTCCACCCCTGGCTTATGGTCCTGTCCCAGTAAAGAATAAAAAGTAACAAATCTAAAGTTTGTAAATGGAATTGCCTCCTTTGTAAAGGGGGATGATATGGGACTTTTTCTAGATGGTAGGTACTATGGATTCAGATATAGGTCAATTGATTAAGAAGCTGAATGGGTGCACTATGGATTCAGAGGCTAATTTTAGGCAAGAAGCAGGTCGGTTATCCACGGAGGTGGAGCAGGGTTTAAGTTTGTGCAGTAATCTTTTTATGAGGCTTGTAGGTATTGGTTGTAGAGAGAAAGTGGCACTTTTCCCTGAAAGGGGGTTTTGTGACTTGAAGGTGGACAGGTTCTAGGCCAGATGATGGAACATTATTAAGTGTAGTTAGAGAGGAACAGGAGCTGGTGTCTGGGTTTTTAGCAATCAGGTCATCTATAGATTTTATGAGGTGGATATTAAAGTTTTCGGCAATTTGAGAGGGAGAGGCATTGAGTGAAATACTGGGGTCTTTTTTTGTCCCTGAGTGAAATAGGGTTGAGATCGAAGACCAACATTTTTTTGGATTACTTTCTGATCCTGCTGTTGGTGAATACAGTATAATTGTTTATCTTTGATAAACTGTTTTTTGACTTGCTTACATAGTTGTTTGAAATGTATTAGATCTAGTTCTTTTTTACTTCACTTCCATAGACCCCATGCTACATCCCTTTTTTCATTACATTTTTACATTCCTTGGTTAGCCAAGGGACAGGATTCTTTTTTAATTCTTTTAGTGCGAACCGGAGCTATGGTGTCAAGCAATTTTAGGAAACTTGTTGAAGTAGTGAATGCCTCATCTAGCATCAGTTCCTGTAGTGGTGACCAGTTTATTTTGCAATGCAGTTCATTGAACTTACCTTTAGAAAAATTAATAACGTTACGAACAGATTTTCGGGTGTGTATTTTTTTGAGAGATAGTGTTAGCTTGCATGGCAAAAACAGGTAGGTATTCACTTAGGGTGTTAGGATGTGTGCCAGCAGAGACACAGTTAGAAGGATGTGATACCAGGATCCATTCTAAGGCAGATTATTGAGTGTAATGTTTATTGTACCTAGTAGGGAAGGTAATGAGTTGAGAAAAAACATATAGGTTGATGCTATTTGTTGGTAGTTGGGATGTGAGAGATTCCAGGTTATGTTAACTTCTCCTAAAATGATTGTCTCGTGTTTTATCATTTGGGTGGTCCAGGATAGAATTTGTTCTAAAATGGGAGTATTTTGGCCTGAAGGAATATAGAGGACAAAGATGCTGATTTGCTTTGTGTTAGTAAGATTTAGGAAGGATATGAGTATTTCTGCAGTGAAAAATCAGGGATATCATTAGTAAATGGTGTAATATTAAGGTTGTCAGGATAGAGTAATGCTATGCCTCCACCTCTCCCATGGTTTCTACCTAATATAGCTATGCTGTAGTTGGGAGGTAACACTTCAGAGTCTTGTATGTTAGGCTTTAGCCAGGTTTCTGTAAGGGCTAGCATGTCAGGTTTGTACTGATCTATCCATGCATGCGGGGGGGGGATATTTTGTTGCCCTAGGTTTCTAATGTTAAGGGTCATAATATTTATATTTTTTGGTGCTGTTCTATTGGCTTGATTAGTATTAGGACCGGGATTAGGGTGGATGTTACCACATTATAACAAAATAGAGATTAGATTGGAAAATATATTCCTTATTTTTTGGGGGGAAAGTAGATGCAAGTGGTATGAAGCAAGGTTTGCTATTTGTAGAGCTGAGGAGCTTTGGAACTGAGTAATAGGTAAGTTGTACAGAAATAATTTGGGGGAGATATTTGTAAGTCTGTGATGATGTGACTGGTAGTTGAAATAAAACCGGTTCATAGGTGTGTACTAGGCTAATGGCCCTGGAGCCTTTACAAGCCTAGCCCATAGGATTACCCCGGCATCATGCACCTGACATTAGCTCCCAGTGCCTCTGTCGAGTAGAGCCACTGGAGTGATTCTTTGGGTGAATTTTCTATTTCCCTTCCACTCATCAAGATTTCTCTTGAAGATGGCCAGCATGGTGCTCTGCTTGACATGTATGGGAAGTCTATTCCATAGCATGGGCAGCCTCCGGGTTATGAACCTGTCCCTCCAGCTTGTTCTGTTGATTGTGGTAATGAGGTTGAGGTCTCTCAAGCGTGTAGTGTGGAGGGATTGGGATTTCTTTAGATGTAGCATTTCTAACAGAGCTGGGTCAGACATGGCTTTGTAAGACAAGCAGAGATTGCCTTTAAATAGGTGATATGAGATAGATTATAGTTGGAGTTTTTTGAGTCTGTCCATATAGGACCTTTGTGAGGTACTTTTGTGGCCTTTCCAGTTGTTGCATGTGTCTAGTGAGGTACATGCCAAATGGGGCATTGTACTCGATGATTGGCCTAATGAAGGAAGAATAGAGAGAAACAATGACCTCTTTCTTCCTAGATGCAAAACCCTTAGTAATGAGACGTGCCACATAGAAGGACTTTCTGACCACAGTGGCAATGTGGTGGTCAAAAGAGAGGTTGCTGCCAACCTGTGTTCCCAGATCTCTTATAACACCTTTTATGTTCAGTGGACTACCATCGATGTGGTAATTCATGGGAAATGAGTTGTTCCCAAAGGGGATGACGACACATTTTTTGGCATTGAGCTTAAGGCCATGGTTCTGACACCAGTCGTTGGTCTCAGTGAGGCCTTTCTGCAGGATGTCAGCATCAATTGTGGAGTTAATAATAGCTCCCAACTTGCAATCGTCTACGAATTTTGTCAGCCAGAGTCTCTTTGTGTTGGCCTGGACTTCAGAGAAGTAGATACCAAACAGGAGAGGACCCAGGACCAAACCCTGTGGGACTCCACTTGTCACTGGTTGGAGTCTGACTTGGAGTCAGCTACTTTCACACTGTGGGTTCTATATGTGAGCCAGTTTGCAACCCACCTTGTGATACAGGGGTTGATACCTAGCTTAATGAGTTTTTCTATGATTCCTGAGTGGAGAATGGTATCAAAGGCCTTGGCCAGATCATGGTAGGCTGTATGAACCACCTTGCCTTTATCCACAACTCTGGTGACTGACTCGAAGAAGTCAATCAGGTTGAGCAGGTATGATCTACCCTTCACAAACCAAACTGTGTGGGATCCAGAGTTTGGAGATTCCCTATATTCTTGTTTATTAGGGCCATGATGATGCATTCCATAGCTTTGCATATCAGACTCTTCAGGCTAATGGGGCAATAGTTCCCAGGGTCTGTAGTCACTCTTCCTTTGTGGAGAGTTCCCAGGGTCTGTAATCACTCCTCCTTTGTGGAGAGGGATGACTGTAGCAGTGCAACATTTGGTAGGGGCAAAGCCTGAGGTGAGGCTGTGATTGAACAGGGCACACAGGTGAGGTGACAGTTCACTCTGTGGTTCATGCAGAACACAGTCAGGGATATTGTCAGGTCCCATAGAAGCTGTATTTTGGCCTTGGACAGTGCTGTTTTAACCTGTGCAGCAGTAATATTGGGTGCCTGGCAATCTACTGGTATTGTGATTGGTCCTTTGGTGGGGGGGGGGGGGTAAAGTTAGTACTGAATCTGTCGACCAGTATATTGGCAATATCTGTTGGCTAGGTATAGGAGGTGCAAAGTAGAAATGAGTCTAAATTGCCATTTAGATTCTACTATGTGTGATTTGGCTAACTGATCTGTAGGTATAGGAGGTACCATTGTGCTGTAACTCAGAGCAGATCTGAGTGTTGCCATTGAGATTCTTGACATAGCTATAGAATGCTTTGTGGTTGTCTTTACTATCTGCTGCAATGCTGTGTTCATAGCTAGCTTTAGAGGATTTGATGAGGGATCTCAGTTTTTTGTTGAGGCTGATAAGGGAGTTTTTCCAGTCTTGGGACTTCACCTTATTCTGCATCAGTTTCTTCCTACTGTTGCAGAGTTTGTTTATGGCAGGGGACCACCAGATTGGATTCCTTTTTTGGAGGAAACCGTCTTGGTTCTATTGGGTATGGAGAGATCCATGCATTTGTGTACGTGTTCATACAGTGCATTGGTGTATGATTTGGTGGTTATGCAACTATTCTCCATCCTGGCACCTGACAGGCAGCTGACTGTTACTTTCTCCTTATTCAACATAGTGAGTGGGACATCAGTGCACCTCACTATCAGGTCACTTATGACTAGTGTTGGGCATGCTGTTTTGCCTTAGGGGCTTTGGTTGAGTGGCATATGGTTTTGGAGAGTGTCTCGTGATTAGTGTTGTTTTGTGGTGGTCAAGTATATTTCTACCTTGGCGGCCTCTGCTGTTTGGGTAGATTTTTATTGAGAGCCTCTGCAAAGGTGGGTGTGTGGTTTGTGTTTATATTTGAAGGCAGTGCTGGTGGTGTGTGTTCTGGAGGGCTATGTGTTCCATGTGGTGTGGTGCAAGCATTGACCTTCTCCTCTTGACCAGCTATTCTGGTCTTGGCTGGAGAGTGTGTGGCTTCCAATTTGGATATATAAGTGCATCTCCCACAAGTCTGAGTGTTGGGAGGTAAGAGGAGAGGGTTTTCAGTGTACATGAGGCAGTTGCTACATTGCCTCAGGATGCCCAAGTTCACCAGGTTAATAGGAGAAAGCACAGGGAACTGACCTTTAGACATGCCTGGAGCGGTGGGCATTAATAATAAGTACTGGAGCTGTTTCCTTGTAGAACATTTAGTGCTGGTAGCACTTTTGTGTGCTACAATAATTGCTAGAAGAAGTCTGGTAAAGTGCTAGACTAATAAGCTAGTAAAAGTGCAGGAGAGTTGAGAACTAGCAGACCTACGGGAAAAATTGAAGAGCAGACTTTTTGGCACCACTCAGAAGCTTACAAGCAGTCCTGGATACAGCAAATCTGTATGTGGACAAGACTAGTTACAGGAAAGGTGGGAAACAAGCTCAAATGCAGGCCTTTTAAACCAGAAAGTTGAAAGAGATGGAAAAACTGCCCAAAAGGTCAATAAACTACAATTTCTGGGCCAGAAACCACTCCTCTTGTGGTAGATAGGCTATCTAGTGCTTTCCACTCCCACCGATAAGCTAGAAGGCTTCCCTCCAACACAGAAAGGCTTGGGAGGGGGCTCAGAACCTTACAAATAGTCCTGGATACAGCAAATCTGTATCTGGACTAGACTAGTTACAGGAAAGGCAGGAAACAAGCTTAGAATTGTTTTTACACAAAAGCAGCTAAAACAGAACTAAAATAATTCAAATGCAGTGCAAGCTAGAACACTTGAGTTGTAGCAATATTAAAGCAAATACAGTTTAAATAATCACAATTTGTTCAAATGGTATTCTGAACTGAATTCAATTATTGTTTTCTTCAACTCTGAACAGTTAAAAAGTGTCGTATTATCAGCTCTATATTTCCAGATTGTTTGAGACACACAGTCAGAACGCAAGGAGATTTTAGCAATGGTAGATTTTATTTTGTTAGGAAAGTGGAAATGTTTTTTTGGGGGTAAATGTTTTCGGGTGGTAAGTTGAAGTGATGTATTTGTAAGTATTATTAACATAGAGGTTATTGTGGTGAGTAGTAATATTGTTTGATGATAGTGCATGTTTAAGAGATTGGTGTGAGAGACAATGTGTAGAGTATAAGGGGTGGAGTAATAAGATAGTCAGGTGTATGTAGCTTGGGTGTGGGGATTAAAACTTGTAAGATGGTTGAGTTAGGTGGTGAATGCTGAACAGGGCAAATTATGAGGGAAATATGATTGGTTGAAATAAGAAGGGGTGGAGCTAATCTAACTATAAATGTGTCAGCCATGTGACACCTACTGGTTATTTTGTGAGGAATGTCAAAAGGGTGCTGCTATTACATTAACTGAGATCATATTTACACACACACACACACACACACACACACACACACACACACACACACGCACACACACACACACACACACAGCTAGGCCTTTTTTAACCTGGGTGAACAAAAGATTAATTGATTAATTAATTAATTGACACCATCTCAGTTCAGATCCACTATAAGTAATTGATGCAAAATTTGCCAGTAGTACACTTTTCAAGTCAAGCTCACTAACCATTCACAACCAATAAAATTGCAGGTATTACCTGTAATGAAGCATTTTTACCATATGTGAGGGAGGCTTTTGGTGTCATACCCCACCATATGTATACCACTACCATGAGCATATAACTGTGGTAAAAATGAAACATCATGCACAGTTGGGAAAGGGTTCCTGTCGCGTGATCGAAAATTGTAAGTGTTGAACGTGTATTGCACAAACTTGATTGGTCGAAACATTTAAACGTTGTGTGCAGATCACAGAAATCACTGTAGAGAATACTTAGGTTCATAGGTTCATAGGTAGGCACTAGGCTACTGGCCCTGGGGCCTATACAAGCCAAGCCAAAAAGGTACCCTGGCTTTTGCCACCCAAGAAAATTATTTTCCTGTGCCACTGTCGAGCAGAGCCACAGAGGTGATCCCCGGGGTGAATTTTCTATTTCCCATCCAATCATCAAGATTTTTCTTGAAGAGTGCTAATGAGGAGCTTTGTTTGATATAGATAGGTAGTTTATTCCGTAGTATGGGAAGTCTCAGGGACAGGAATCTATCCCTCCGGCATGTTCTGTTTATTGTGGTGACAAGGTTTAGGTCCCTAGAGTGTGTAGCTCAGAGGGATTGGGATTTCTTTAAGTGGAGCATGTCCAACAGCTCTGGGTTTGACATAGCTTTGTATGTTAGGTAGAGATCACCTAATGGTGGAATAATGGGTCTAATGAGTGATGAGTAGAGGGACAATGACCCTTTTTTTTGGATGATGAGACCATGCACTTTTTGGCATTGACTTTGAGCCCATGGCTTTGACACAAGCATCTCTTTCAGTGAGGCCCTTTTAGGATGTCCACATCATTAGAGTTTCAATTATGTTCTAGCTGCAAACTTCATTAAGACCTTCTGTGTTAGCCTGTACTTCAGAAGTAGATACCAAACAGGAGAGGACCCAGGACTGAACCCTGTGGTACTGTCACTGGTCTGCTACTTTCACATTGTGGGTTCTGTCAGTGAGCTAATTGGCAACCCATCTTGTGACATAGATTTATACCTAGTTTAGTGAGTTTATCTATAATTTCAGAGTAGATCTAGATAGGCTGTGTGAACCACCTTACCCTTGTCTATGGCTTTGGTGACTGCTTCAAAGAAGTCTATCAGGTTTAGGAGACATGATCTGCGGTGGGATCCAGAGTTGGAGATTACCAATGTCTTTGTTTATAAGTTCCATGATGATACATTCCATGGCCTAGCAGACCAGGCTAATGGTCCATGGTGGCTCCACCCCGCCATTCAGCAGGCACAAAGCCTGAGGTGAGGCTATGATTGAACATTGTACTTAGGTTTTACCTGTGCAGCCATGATTTCAGGAACTTTGCATTCTTCCAGTATAAGATGGGGCCCTTTAGGGGGGGAGAGGGGTAAAGTTAGCACCGGAAACTATCTGCAGGATGATTTGGCAATAGCAGTTGGGTCTGTATATTTAGTGCCATTGCTGTAAAGATCTGAGCAGATCTGAGACATTGACATAGATTCTTGAACATAGCTATAATGCTTTTGTGGTTGTCTTTTTTTGTTTTCCTGTATTTTTTTTTTTTTTTACTAGGGAGGATTTTGGATTTTATCAGGATTTGCTTCCTGAGGCTGACCATTTACTCTCTTTTGCAACAGTTTTCCTTCTGTTGTACAGTTTGTTTATGGGCAGGGGACCAGCAGATTTCCATGCACTTATGTAAGTGCTTATAAAGTGCAATTGTGTAGGTAGGAGTAGCATAACTGTATATCCATTTTTTGCATAGGTGTCAAGTTCACCACTTTCCTTAAGAAGCACGAAGAGTTGGCTTTGGAGAAATTTTTACCATGGTTTCCTTAATGGGGTGGAGGCAGGATGTGGATAGCTAGGTAAGACCAATGAGGTGTTGACTTCAGGTGTGGAACACTGGTCACTCATATTGGTAATGACTAGATCTAGGATATTGTTGCCCCTGGTGGGGGTGTGGATAAGTTGATCCAGGACATTGGAGTTTATGAATTCCAAAAAACGTTGAGTGAAGGAGTTGGTACATGAGTAGTTTTCCCAATTAATGGTGGGGTAGTTGAAATCACCCATTATTGTGGTGTTTGGTTGAACCCTAATAGGTGATCTGTAGCAAGCTACAATTTGGATTGCAGTTTTGCCCAGAGTTAGTTGCACTTGGATAACCTCGGCTGCATTATGCTGAACAACTATCCTGGAGGTGTGGATATCCTTAATGAATATGGACACACCTCCGCCTTTGGTGTTCCGGTCCAGGTTACATGGTGGTATGAGTTATAGCCTGGTAGTGCAGGGGTGCTCTCTGGAGCCTTGAACCAGGTCTCAGTCACTGCACAGATATCAATGTTCTCCATTTTAAGGAGTGCCTCAAGTGAGTGCATTTTGAGATTTAGACTTCTAGCATTGAGTAGCATCACTTTCAGTTTTTGCTTGCCTGTTCCGGTTACAGTGGTGAATTTGTCATTTGAACCTTGCCTAAAAAGGCACTATAGGGGCAGCAAGAACATTAGCCAGTATCCGGAATCCCAGGAGTGACATGTGCAGGCCATCTCTGGCAAAGCATCGTGGTCTGTCGACCATGTCATCCCAGGCAGACAGATACTGGATCCCTTTAGAATGGCACTAGAAGCTTAGCCAATTGTTGAAGTCAATTATTTTGTCCTTGTACTGCGGCATCATTCTGGGTGATGGCAGAATGCTACTCAGGGCTAGGGTCATACCTGCCTGGGCTACAAGATCGGAGAGCTCTTCCATGTCTCTTTTCATGTAGTCCAGGTACTCATGTCATTCACACCAACATGGACAATGACAGAGTCATATTTGTAGTTGTGGGACCTGAGTGCGTGGTTATGTGCGATCCTGGCACCCGACAGGCAGCTGACAGTAACCTTCTCCTTGTTTAGCCTGGTGAGTGGGACATCAGTGTGCCTGACTATAGAGTCGCCTATGACTAGTGAGTTTGGTACGTTGTTTTGCCTTATTGGCTGTGATTGAGTGGCACACTGAGTCTGCGGGCTATTTGTCATTTGGGTTGTGTTGGGAGGTGGAGGTTGCTTTCATTTCCGCTTTGCAGGTCTCTGTTGCTTGAGCAGATTATTATTGAGAGCATCTGCAAATGTTTTTGTGTTTCTATGTGTGGATTTTGGTGGTGTAGATTTAGTGAGACTATGTGATGTGGTGCAAGTGTTTACCTTCTCCTCTTGACTGTCAAGGTCAGTCTTGATTGGAGAGAGCTTTACCTTTACTTCCCTTTACTTCAATGCAGTGCGATCTCAGAGTAGGAATATTTAAGTAGCGGTGGTGTGGAGGTAAGTATAGTTTTTTTTATTATATTTTTGAAATTTCAAACATCGCTCATATGGTGTCAACCATATGGTGTTCGATGTCTGAAACTTTCAAAAATATAATATAGACCCGTTGGGGAAAAATTAGCTCTCACAAAAATAGTCTCTAAGTATACCCATAAATGTAAAACATACAGATAATTGAAAATGTAGGAAGTTAAGATCAGGGAGACTGCATTCAACCAGTTATTGTTTGTAGAACAGTCAAACATATTTCCGTGATACCACAGTACCCCTAAAAATAATAAACAATATTCCTTGTCACCACAGTACCCCTAAAAATAATAAACAGTATTCCTTGTCACCACAGTACACCTAAAAATAACAAACAGTATTCCTTGTCTACAAGAATAATTACAGGCAATTAAAGACATGACATCACTTTCTCAGAGCGTGCTTACAGAGAAAAGTTGACCGAGTCCCACAAAGGTCTAAATAGGAGGGTCAAGTGATTAATGTGTACTCCTTAATCTCTATATGAAGGCGATCAGGCTGTCTAAAAGTATTTTCAACTTGCTGGACTTCTAGCAATGTTACATGACCTTTATCTTTGGCAGTCCACTGCAGGAGTTGCACAGCCATTTCCTCTGACCTTTGACCCACTGTTTAGAAAATAGACACTGTGACCACCTGTTCTCATTATATGAGGTCTGGATTCATGAATTCCTCTGAAATCTAAATCTATTTCTATTATATTGCCCTTGTTAAAATCGCTAGAAATAGTAATATGTAAGTAGGTTCAATCGTTCATTAGTCAATACATTTTATTTACATTCTCACAATAATATTTTAAATAATCTCTCATTGTTAACACCTTTTTTCTGATTTTACCACCCAGTGATAGTGTAAGCAACACATAACTAATGAAGAGAAAAGCCCTCACTTCCCTTGTCTGACCATATATGCCATCATGTCCAGCTTGATCTGCTAGACTCCACCACCACCATCACCATCCCTAGTTCTGACTATCATACAGGTAGGTAGCAGGTAGTAAAATGGACACAAAAATATGCTGCTTTCTGATTCCCCCAGAGAAATGACCCAAATGGTATCCCCTGATTTTGTGGAAGAGTCTTGTTCTTCGTATTCTACATCTGTAATGTCTCCCCTTCTGTGCTGGTTTTGCAGTGCTACCTCATGCAGGTATTACAGTTCATTATCCCAAAAACATGGTAGAGTTCATGGAATGTGCAGGGCTTCTTTGTCCCAGAGCAGCAGTTCTAAGTAAAATTACTGATTTTCAAATGCTAAGAAAACTAAAACTATAATGTTCTTGGAGTATCATAAGCCTTCGTCCATCCATTATTTATAACCTGTGCTTTAAATAAATGTTCTTTAGATCATGTTAGTTCCCTTAGATGCCTTTGAATTACCTAAGACTTATTTAGTTCAAAGCATCGTACTGTAATGATTACTATCAATACTGTCAGCAACAGACATGATGCCCTCCGTGGGATACAGTCTCCTGCTTCATCCTCATAGCTGAACTCAGAATCCTTAGCTATCATAGGATCATAGGAGGTTACTATGTTAATGGCCCTGGAGCCCTTACAAGCCTGGCCAAGAGTTTATCCCCAAAAAGAAACCTCAGTCAGCACCCATCACCCCTGTCACTGAAGGACACAGGTGGAACCCCTGGGACAAATTTGAGGTGTCCCATCCACTCATCAAGGTTGCGCTTGAAGAGGGTCTGTGAGGTGCTCTGTTTGACGTGTATGGGAAGTCTGTTCCAGAGGTGGGGCAGCCTCTGGGAGACAAACCTGTCTCTCCAGCAGGTTTTGTTGATGTTGCCATGGCAAATATCCCATGGCTCTCTCATCATTTTAATATCTTTTGTATGACCGACCCACTGAGAACAGCTCATCCTCTGCAAAGCAGTATTTTGCTCATCATCTGCTCCCTGGCAAGCAGTGTTTCCCCTTGCATAATCACATAGTGCATAGGGTACACTGTTATGAATCTGATTTAATTATTGTTTTGTAGCAGCTGAACACTCCACTGTTACTATGCTATATTTTTTCAAGTTTAATTGCACACAAATATCCTAAATCAAGAAGACCTGTGCTCTCTAATGCCCACATGAGTGCTGCAGCTAAGTTGTACATGCCTTCTTTATTTTTATCAATCTACCTATCTGTTCTTTGTTGACCAGGTTAGTCCCACTGAACTAGTAGCCTCTTTTCAGGGGAAACTCAAGGTGGTATTTGTACTATTAGGGGAATTTTGGCCAGAGCATCAGGGAACTTCCCCTGCTCATCACTGTTGTGAGTGGGATCCATTTTGGAGGAACACTTCCTGTTTCCACTTCAAGTGCAGAGGTCGTCCAGAGAAAAAGGGAGGCAGATGGAAATAGAAGAAGATGGCAGAGTGGTGAAAGTAATGTAGAAGAAAGCAAATATTGAAACTAGAGAATAAGTGCAGGATTCTGAGGAAATGTTTCAAAGAAATCCATTTGATAGAGATGAGTCAGCAAACAATGTCTGCATAATCACAAACCTCCAGTCAGGAGGGTCGTGGGATGATTTACTTAAAGAAATAGTGGTGTAGAGTGAGCCAGAAAATGAAGGAGATGTTCCTGGGGGGGCATTGTGGAGAAAATTCAAAAGGAGGATGCAGAAACAATCCTGAAGAACAGCGGTGAGATGGAAAAGGAACATATGCAGAGAAAGTAAAAGAAGGCAAACATGGGGTAGCAGAAAAGAGAGCAGAAGAAAATGATAAAGGGAAGCATGTTGTAAGGATTCAAAGTAAAACAGAGAAAGAAATGGAAAGGTATAAAATATGGGACAATTTTATTAGCTCCTTTGGGTGCAAAAGCACATAAGGTAAGAGCATTTATTCTCACTAACAAAGTGACATTTTGTGACATTATATTTGAGATTGTTTTTTCAATGGAAAATTTTCTTGGAAAACATGAAAAAAGAAATACTGTAACCAATGGAATTTTTATGTGATAAAAAACATTTAACAGGGAAACAAAAAAATTACAGTTTCAAACAGACAGAAAGATTGACTTTAAAACATTTTGAAAACTTTATGTAAAAAAGTACTGGACATTGCAAAAATATATGACAAAAGGGGTTTGTGGACTGGTGGCTGGGATTGTAATAGTGTGTTCAAAATAGAAAGAGAAAAATATATACATATACCAAGCATGATAAATGTGGAGAGAAATATGGGTGTAGTAAAATGCTGGGGACAACCCGAAGCGCATATATACATATATATATATATATATATATATATATATATATATATATATATATATATATATATATATATATATATATATATAAATATATATATATGTGTGTGTGTGTGTGTATGTATATATATATATATATATATATATATATATATATACACATATTCACTTTATAATCCCGAAATCCTGAAATACCGAATCTCAGAATTTCGAGACCATAAAGCCGAAAGCTCTAAATACCGAAATCCCAAAAGCGCAAATTTTGAAATTGTGAATCCGACACTAACCAGACACCACACACATACACAAACACACACCTTCCCCCCCACACACAAAAACACACAAACCTACACTACATACAAGCAGGAGGGCAAGCCCCCGTGTGCCCCCCATGTGGGAGGCAAGCCCCCCACACCCTCTACTTAAGTATACTAACTCCAGGGTCACACTACACAGACAAACACATGAAAACACCACCACACACCTACATTCCCCTTGTACACACACATCACAGTCACAACACACACTGACACACAATAAAGCTTGTAACCAACACCTTGAAACATATATACTTACCTGAACTTCCATTCAAACACCACAACACCAGAATTGCTACTTCAACATCTCCGAACGTCATGATTTTGAAATTTGTGCTTCTGGAGTTTCAATATTTAGAACTTTTGGAATTTCAGAATTTCGAGATTATAAAGTGTTCCTGTATATATATATATATATATATATATATATATATATATATATATATATATATATATTTTTTTTTGTGAAAATGAAATACATCTTATAAGTAATTTTGACAAAAGAAAACTTTATATTTGTGAGGAAATGGGACATGATACAAAAAATTTGAATTGAAATGTTATAAATGTAACAACAATGGACATTTATGGATGGATTGCAAAAATTAACAAAGATAAGAAATTTTGGAAGTAGTAGAAATAGCAGAAAAATTAGATGAGAAAAATAGTAAAGAGGACACCAAAGAAGGTTCTGAAATAAGTGATGAAGAAGATATAAATTGGGAGGTAATAAAAGAAAAAAAAAAGAATTCTATTGGTAAAAGTACAAAAAGCAAAAAAAAAAGTTTAAAGGGATAAATACAAAAGAAATAAGAAAGGAAACATATGAAAAAGAATATATATTGCTAATGATTGGGGTTGATATAATGGTTAATGTGTTTGACTCACAGACACAAGGTGCAATGTTGATGCTCTAAATACCACCAAAAGGGAAAAACTATGGCAAAAGAGTCCAGGAAAAAGGTCTATTGAAACACTGTAGCGCCTCGGCAACTAATGCCTTCCAGGAGTACAAAATTATGTGAAAAAGCATGATACTTAAATATATATCCAATCAACCAATTATACACATTAATTATCCCATTTAAATAATAATCAAATTAAAACTTTCCACGCAGATTATGCATTAAGTCCTCCTGAACTTAAAGTGCCAAACTTTAAAATATATACACTCTCTTTTATATAATAATTTAATTTTCACATTGGAATTATCTACATCACAGCTTATTTGTTCTAAAATACAGGATTGAAGCCCAGATATATCACTGTTGTGAAACAATTTAAAGTGCATAGCTATTGGACTGGTGACTTTTTCAGACCTAATGTCCCTAATATGTTCCTGCAAAAGGCTCTTTTAGTTTTGCCAATACAGAAAAGACTTCAGGGACATCTAAGAGCATAAATCACATTATTAGTATTACAACTATACTATCTACTTGGTAAAAACTTAACTCTGTTTATATATTTAAAATAATCCACCAAATAATTATACATTGAACACTTAGAGCAAGCAAAGGTTCCTTTAGGTACCAATTCTGTACACAAATTAACCACAGGTCTCACACATTTATTATGGATAATAGTATCCTTAATAATGCTACCTTTTAAAAAAGAAAAAGTGGGATGACAGGTCAAAGTATGTTGAAATTCCTTAAACTCTAATAAAAAGGCCAGCAATGTTTTATAATGTTCATCTGTTGACATGAAAAAGCATTAAATGTAGTAACTATAAAAAAATCTTTTTTCTTAAATATATTACTTCTTTTTTACTATTAAGCAAACATTTATCCCTAGGAAATAGTTTAGGAAATTTCTTATTATCAATACCAGTATTAGATACTGTATCATATAATTTATTTAGGGCTTCTTTAATATCTGACAAAAAGTACTCCCATCTCAAAAACATATTGATTGCTATAACCATTTCTTGAAGCAGCTCAACACTATTGTTACGTAACATATATACTCTTAAAAGTTCACCATATGAAAGAGCATTCAATAAGTGAGGTGGATGGCAGCTATTCTTATGTAAAAAATGATCAGTATCACTAAATTTCCTATGAATCCTGGTATTGATTTTTTGATTGACCTTACCCGTCAAGGCACCACCCAAAAAAACTAATGCTTGTCCCGACTGAAGTCCATCAAATTTTATGTTAAACCTGTTATTATCCAAATCTTTAATAAATAAAGGAAACTTATCACGAACTCCTTTACATAAAAATATCAAGCCATCAATAAACCTGTAATACAAAATGACATGCTGATTAAAAAAACTGGTACCTATAAAGATACTCAATCTCATATCTCCCCATGAAGAAATTTGCATACATGGGGGTGAATGAAGCCTCCATGACTGTTCCCACTTTCTGTCTATAAATATCTCAAAAACATTCAAAAAAGTTGTTAGACAGAAATTCATCAATTCTATGATATACTTAGTGACTGGACTCTCTCCTAAAAACATATCAAAGCTTTCACACCATCCTTATGGTGTATAGATGTGTATAATTTTTGATAATATTTGACATCAATGGATATCGAATACATCCCCTCAGATCGTATTATATTTTCAATTTTTTGTAAAAAAAAATCAAACGTGTCTTTAATAAACGAGGGCAATTTTAACACATAGGGTAACAAATAATTATGTAGAAACACCCCTATGTTTTTTAAAAAATAATTGGAAGCTGAAATTATAGGCCTCCCAGGGGGGGTCTCTGCATATCTTTGTGCAATTTTGAGAGATAATAAAAACAAGCAATAGAAACATTATTGGTATAAAGTTTTTTATCTATGTCATTCTTAGTAAAGTATCCAAATCTATAACCTTTGGATAATAAAGCTTGACATTTTTCCTTAGCTTTAGTATATTCCTGAACCTGAACTTTCTCATATACATTCTCATCATTAAGATGGTCAAAACACATTTGTATATATTAATTTACATGCATAGCAACCAACTTGTTGCCATTATCAGATGGTTTAAAGATGAGTTCTTTCTGTGCACCTAATTGTTTCAAAATCTTCCATTCATTTAAAGACAAGTTTTAAGAAACAGAATCCTTCATACACATAAATTCATTATATGCGTTTTCTAAAGAAAAAGTCACCATAGCAGAAAACTCTTTGACTCCATCATGTGTATAAGGTGGAATGAATGCACTTTTAGTATTAATACAGGAAGTATCTAAACAACAATAAGCATTAAAATCTTCCAATTTCCAAATCTCATACACGTTAAAAAAACTTTCATTAAATTCATCACCACTATCACTCGATTGAGTAGCTGCATACAATTCAAAATTATCCATATCACCACGTTCACAAAAATAATTCATTAGATGCAATTTCCATTTTAATAATGTGCATTCTAGGTAAGGTCGTTGGTACAAATTTGATGCCTTTGTTAAGAATACTTAACTGTATATCATCTAAAGTTACATGAGACAAATTCACAACACTATTACTCACACAGTCCTGTATAAAAATAGATTGTTCAGTTCCATTTAACAATCTTGTTATGCTGTGAATAAGTTTCTTTATAATTTGCTGTTTTCCATTGGTCACAAAAACCCTCTCCTGGGCTCCAATCTTGATCCGCGTATTGTTTACCATTACAAAAATTACTATTAAGATATCGTGGCTTCTGAGGCAGAGGTAATGGTGGATACGGGCCATCATCTGTATCCCAGTTAGTAGAGCCCCTTGAGGTGTCGGAAAGAGACTTATACATCATGTTTTCATTCTGTTGGCTTCTCTGTCCACTAGGATGACTCAACTGCATTCTTTTGTTTCTATTGGCTTTCAAAAAGAAAGCCTTATCGTTGTTGTAGTCTCTTGAGTCCCTCTGTAATTTGCTTTTTTTTTCTCTTAAGCACTTCTTGTTCCAAATTAGATAATTTATCATTCAGTTCCATAAGTTGTTGTTGTAAATGACCAAAACCCAGTTTCACCACCAAAGAATTACACAAACTAGTAATTTCCTCTTTGAGTAAACATTGCCTCAGAATATCTCTTTCAACAGAAATTTGTACTGACTCTAGGGAACAACAATGTGCTGCAGCTATCCATCTACATTGAAGCCATTTCTCAGTTTCATCTGATAAATTGAATGGCATAGATGGAGTCTTAAAAGCATGCAAGCCTCTGGGGTAATATCCAACTCAACATAATGTCTGAGACTTAATATATTCAAATGTGCTGACATTTCTTTTTGTAATAAATGTTCCAATTTAGACAGGCTTTCAGATTTCTCAGTGGTAAAACAGTCATGAGTACGCTTACCAACAGTATCAAATGAATTTGAAATACGTTGGTTGTGACCATTATCAATTAGATGTTCCCAACTGACACTGCCATTCACATTTATTTCAGGTGTACCTGAAGTGCCCAAAGTTCCTGAGGAACCCTCACGCAAGGAAACCATGAAATGGTCCATACTTCTTTGAGATGAATCACCCGAGTCATCACAAAATAGTCTCGGCAGTTGTAGATTTGGATCACTAGCCATGGCAATAACAAAACCATATAAAACAATGTTGATGCTCACCTTTGAGAATAAAATTTTCTAGGCTTAGAGTAACCTATTAAGAAAGGTAGATTTGTGATTAGCTATGAGTTTACAATATCATGACTCTAAGGAAAAGGGAAAATAAACATTTTAGAGTGCTTTCTGTAGTGGTAGGTTGGCATAATGGTTAAGGTGCTTACCTTAGAAACACAAGGTACAGGGTTTGATTCTAACATGGGGTAATTGGCTAGGCTTAGCAATGACCCATAAAGGCAGTTAGCCTAGTATTAACCTATGAGCCTATAAGTGAATAGTATTAAGAATATGCTAAGAGGAATAAGAATTTTGGAGTGGTACAATACATGTGATGTAGATGCAATCAAAATTTTTAACAAATGAAGAAAGATTACAAACAGAGAAACTATGGGGAAAAAAGATAATCTGAAATTTGAGAAATGAGAGATGTTCTGGACTGGTAATATTCTGTAGAAATATAGTAAAGATATTAGATATAACTTTAGCAAAAATGGGAAGATTAACCATTGTAGATTTAAAATGGAAAGAATAAGTATATAGAATTATACTATTATATGTTTATACTACTTGTAAAGACAGAGAAAGCTTATTTCATCAGATTTTAGACCATGTACTGATAAATATGAATATTATAATAACAGGAAACTTTAATTGTGATTTAAGAGGCAAGTGTAAAAACAAATGAAATGATATAAGAAAAACATTAGAAGTTATAAGATGTGGTAAATTAAAACTTTGGGACAAAAATTCATGGACTTGCAAAAGGGGTATGTATAGAACCAAAATAGATTATTTAATAGTATCAGAAGTTTTAGTTATAGGATAAGGGAAGGTAGTTGAAACAGGCTTTTCTGATCATCTGGAAATATAGAGAAGAGAAGTAATTACTTGCACAGATGAGTGTCCAGCAGTGATAGAGATTTGTTTTATATAAAGAAAAAAGTAAAGATGGGGGTATATATTTTACAACTAATTAAATTTCTGTGTTAGTTATAAAATTTGGAAATAAAGGTATAAGTAGAATTCAATGGGGAAAAACAATAGAAGAAATAAAACAAAACTTTGTTTTCTGGGGAACATATAAATTATTCATAAAAAAAGCTAATTTGATAAATTCAGTGTTGATGAGAAAATAGCATACTTAGTAAGTGTATTTATGTTGCCAACAAAAATTGAAAATGAATTATTGCAAATATTTTTAATTTTATGGGGTTCTGGATTGAACCCAGTAAAAAAGGAGTTTTGTATACAAATAAGAAGGAGGTTAGGGTTAATTAACCCAGTGGTATATGCTGCTTCATTATATTTCTACAAAGTGTTAAAGTGGATAAATACAAAAAGATGAGAGATAAGTAGCAGGATTGTATAAATTTACGTGTGATAAATGTTGGGTACGCTAAAAAAGAGTAAAAGAAGAAAATAGTGTGTAAATGAAAAAATAAAATACTACCAAGACAAAAAAATATTTTTGTGGAAAATAAAAATTGTTGGTATAGAATACGGTAGAAGACTATGGTATAACACTGTACTGATAAACCATTACTATGTAAAATAATGGGAAAATCTAACAGATGAAAGAAAAAGTAAACTATACAAATAAGAAGCAAATGGTTTATTCAGAAAGCAGAATGTCAAGAAATTTTGTGGAGACTGATAATAGATAAATTGTTAGTAAAATGAAATATATCCTATAAGAAGAAAAGTGATATAATATGCTTACATCATCAAGAAGAAGAAACTGTGTAACATTTGTTTTTGAAATGTAAAAGAGGAAAAAAAAGCTATGTGGAAAACTTTGTAAAGAAAATGTTTTCAAAGAAATAAAAGAAGTAGATAAAATAAACATGGATATGATTAAATATGGATATAAGAATAGAAGTAAAGAATTTGTTAAAAGAATAGATTAAAAAGTTATTTTATGTTATATGGGTTATAAGGAATGAAAGGTCTAATAGGGATGAACATTTAGTATGAATGTGTAAACAGATTTGTGTATATATTATATGGATCCACTTTGGAATTTCAAAATTCCACAATTTTGATGCTCTAAATACTGAAGCTCAGAACATCGAAGTTGTGGAATTTCGAAACCTGTCAATTGTGATTAATGTACAGTGCGGAATGGGAACTTTACCATTGTCTTCACTATAGTGCGATCTTGAAGTTGATATATTTAAGTTGCAGGGGGGCACAGCCCCCCACATAGGGAGGTGCAGGGGGGCTTGCCCCTCTGCAAAAAACGTGATTTGTGATGTTTTATTGTTTTATATTTTTGTTTTGTTTTATTTCAAGATTCCACAACTTCGATGTTCTGAGCTTCAATATTTACAGCTTTGAAAATGTGGAATTTCAAAATTACAAAATGGACCCATATTATATGTACATTTGTGAATATTTACAAATATGTAAATGTTTTGTAAATAAGAGTTATTTTTGTATATAAATAAAGGACCCCCATTCTTTTCAATAGGTTTCATGGGATCTTTTACACCCACCTAAGCTACCACCAACTCAGGCAGATGAGGCCTCGGTTTAATGTTTCATCTGAAAGTCTTCTGCAAAACTCATTCAGTGAGCTATACTCCACCTTTGACTTCTACCATCTGTGTAAAATAGTATTCGCAATGACATAGATCTGTATCATATCTTGTGAATTCTTCTGTTTTGCTGTGTATGAATGGGGCTACTGCAGTCTTTCTTCCCAATAAAACTGATTCAGGGAGTATCTACCACCATTACAACTAAGATGGTAATATTTGAGTTATTAGATGATCTCAGTATGGTCTGCAATTTTCTGTAGAGCCTTGAATAGTATTTGTAAGACTACTCCACTAGCGCTTCGATTATTTATTTATATTAATTCCACCCAACTGACTATCAGCTGCCACTTCATAGATTTATTATTAATCTTGATGTCTGCTTCTTCCAACATCACTGTTGTTAGTGATGAAGATGATGATGATGAAGATGATGATGACAATGATATGAATGAGGCGGGAGCTGCAAATATTTTCTGTGGATCTTCATTTTAGACAAACATCCATGAGCCATTAAGTACAAACAGACTCTAGATGTTCTAACACTGGTAAGTTTCAAGTCTTTTCTAAGTAATTTTTGTAGCTAGTTTAGAAGAATTCATTTGCAAATTAAACTGAAAACAAATGTTTTTAAAGTATAGGTAAGATGCAGCTAGTTCAAACATTCAGAGGAAGTCAGCAAATAATCAACATTTGTGTTAATAAGGCCATTATTATATTATTATTTAATTAAAAAGTCATTTAGTCATTTACATTTTTCATTTTTGTACCATATTTATGTAAAACTGGGAGTGTAACAAAGGATAAGGTTGTGATTACTCTGTGTAAATGCATGTTAATATTTCAAATTAATAAATTTGCTAGCATTTGCTATAACTAAACAAAATATAGATAAATTCATATGGTGGTTACCCCATATAACCATTACCAGTAGCCAGTACTACGGAAGGAATATATAATATACAAAGTCGGTTAACGTTCAGAATGTTGACACTTAGGGGGGGTGCTATCGAAATATTGACAGTTCAGAATTTACACAGCAGTCATTGAGTTGATATTATTGCTGGGAATTTGTTTCTCCAAGTGTTGCTGGGTTCGAGTAAGGGTAGATAGGTTCATAGGTTAGAACTAAGCTATCTGTCCTTGTGGGCCATGTTAAGCCTAGCCAATTTCCCTTTCAAAGCTGAGAATTAAACCCTGTACTTTATATCTGAGAGGTAAATACCTTACCCATTATGCTAACCCCCAGCTTTAGTAATGTGCATGTTTTTTATGTGTGTTTCTGCCTCTGAGACTGACCTATGTAGCAGCAGTGTTATGGAAATATTTTTTCTAAGGTAAGGTGTACGGTTAGAGTTATGGGCAGGGTAAGGTTAGAGTTAGCATGCATTAATAAGGTGGAGCAGCTGGAAAAGCCCACCTCCCCACCTTAGTAATGCGTGCTAACCCTGCCCCTGCTCCTAAATTTGGCCTTAACCCAAACCCTGAACTTTACCTTAGAAAAAACTTTTCTATAACAGTATCACTGTTCAGACTGACCATGTTCTATAGTAATGGTATGGTTTAAGGTTTTTTTTTTTGTCTGTATGTTTTCATTTTAGTGTGAATTGGTTAGAGAAGTAGAGTGTTTGTCTATTTATTTATCGCTATCCATTTAATGTGGATTTTGTCTGTATTTTAAGTGCCTGCATTTTGATGTATCAATATTTTGAACTGAATGGTTGCTGTGCAAACATCTAAAACTAGTTCCTGTCTATAATTAAAATCAAAACAAATATCCAATTCATATACAGTACCTGGTGCTCAAAACCCAGAGACAGTAAATGTATCAGCAGGACAAGTTATAGAACTGTTGCTAACTGTACATAACACACACACTTTTTTTATTTTATTTTTTATATATAACACATTCCTTAAGAATGATAAATAGTCAAAACATATGTGCTCCATTGATGCACTTAAAGCAATTTAATACAGTTTTTCACCAGCATAATTTCCTAATCTCTTACTGCATTCATTCAAATATAATTCCATGAAGCAGTTCCTAAAACATAATATGCAACATTTGCAACACAGTTTCACTGACCTGGTTTCTAAATTAGAAATGTAACAACTGTACAACAGAATCTGTAATTAAACTCACTTTCTATTGAAAACTTATTCATATGCTTTACTCTTTATTCAATGCACTCTCTGCAGCATGTAAGTCAATAATAAAATATGCTAATAAGCTTACTAGTGCACATTTCTTAACTGAATAAGAGGCAAAATAAAATAACATGAAAAATAAGATTTCCAACTGCTTGAATGGACTCAGCCAATTTAAAAATTCAAGCCTGAATGCAAAGGAAGTATTATTTCCTGGCTCTATTCAACTTGTTACAAAAGAGGTATATTGTTACTACAACAAAAAGCCATGCAGTTGAATGGTGCATAATTGGAAACAGAATCAAAAATATAATATAAAATATACAGAAAAAAGAAGAGGTAATCCTGGCGGTCACATGAAATGAAAGCATACTGTTTGCATTTCATTGTTCAACCAGCAAAACACAGGTATTTCAAAATTGTATGGTTCCCAAAAATGACAAAACTCAGAAGTCTGGCTTCAATTATTTTCTTTTATTATGACAAGACACCACCGAGTCAAAACATGAACATTTAAAAAAGATAATAAAGCTAACCTGTGTACTAGGTAGAAGAGCATGTGTCATTTCCAGCGTTCCTCTTTTTATCTGACTGTCTCAGAGATTATCTTGGTTCATTTTCATGTTCCATCCCACCTAAGCTGCCTTAGCTGGCCATCCAGACTCTTTTTTTTTTGTCTTATCAGCAAACTATAGCTCTCAGCTCCCATGTATGATCCTGCTTGCCAAGTTTGATATAGAGCCAAAATGGTTACGATCTCATAAATAAGATACTTTACTTTCAGTAACTATATGAGTTGCTAAGTTTTCTGCCCCATCAACACTAGTACCACCGCCAAGTATCTGCCCCTCCAAACATCTGCTACCAGATGGTGATTACAGGGACAAAGACATCGAAGTGATATGTGCGCACACGTGTGATTAAATGGAAAAGAGACAGTTTTCACACCAGAAATCACACCAAAGTGTCCTCCTGATAAACATTGCTCTAAACTACTGACTGAATGACCCTGTCATGCATTGTCTTTTACATGCAGGCTCTAAAGCTTAGGACCATGACCAAAATCATTGCAGTTCTGATACTATAGGTTGCACACTTGCTTCTCATAGGATCATAGAAAGTTACTAGGTTAATGACCCTCAGGTCCTTACAAGCCTAGGCAAATTCTACACTTATTTCCACAATCAGCACCTATTGCCCCTGTCCAACAGAGACATGGGTGGAACCACCAGGGTGAATTTATGGTTAACCATCCAATTGTCCAGACTGAGTTTGAAGAGGGACAGTGAGATGCTCTGTTTGACATGACGTGGGAGTCTGTTTCAAAGGTGTGGTAACCTCTGGTGGACAAATCTTACCCTCAAGCAGGTTCTATTAATGTCACGTACCAGGTTAAGGTCTTTAGAGTGAGTGACCAGTGTACCATTTGACTTGTGGATATGCAGCATTTCCATTAAAGCAGGGTCAGAAATTAGCTTGTGTGCAAGGCAGAGATCACCTCTGAACTAGTCTGTAAAAAACAGAATAAAGTGACAGTGATTTCAGATGATTCCCATAGGACAGATGCTGAATACCTTGAATTTTCCTTGTGAGGAACCTTTGTGATTTCTTCAATTGCTGCAGGTGCTTGGAAATGTACATACCAAAAGAGGCATTGTACTCAATTATTGACCTGATGAGGGAAGAAAACAGGGAGGTTATAACTTCTTTTTTTCTGGAGGCAATGTCTTTATGAGATGAGCAATATAGAATGCCCTTCTTACCACTGTGGAGACATGGTGGTCAAAAGTAAGGCTGCTGTCAACCTGTGTGCCCAGGTCTCTCACCACTGAGTGCGTAGTTAAGGTGTTGATACTGATATAGTAGTTAGCAGAAACATCACTCTTTCCAAAAGGGATAATAATACATTTTTTTGCATTGAGTTTAAGGCCATGTGTAAGACCCTCTTGTAGGATGGTGACATCATTTGGAGATTTTATGACCACTCCCAATTTGCAATCATCAGCAAACTTTGTCAGCCACAGACCTTTAGTTTTTTCCTTGTACTTCAAAGAAATAGATTCCAAACAGTAGAGGTCCCAGAACTGATCCCTGTGGAACATCACTGGTTACAGGTCTGCTGTTGGAGATGGATTCCCCTATAATGACTATATGGGCTCTATCAATGAGCCAGTTAGGGATTCATCTAACGATATAAGGGTTGATACCCAGTTTTTTTTTTCATTTCTCCAAATCTTTTGGGTTTCTAATGCCGTGAGGGGAATGGACCCCATTCCCAAGTCAAAGTTCAATTAAAGTTCATGAAATTAATATTGTTTCAATCTTTGATGTCAGCCAGAAGTGCTCTTCGCAGCACCTGCAATGTGCCCAGTAATGACAAACCCTGCATTTCATACAGGGTTACATGTATCAGTAACATATCTAAATACGATTGTAGATTCTTTGTTATAAGACCCATTGCACCTACTACTATTGGAACTGTATGGATATCTTTCTTCCACATTGCTCTCATTTCTGCCTGCTAATCCTGATATTTTATAACTTTGTGTCTCTCTGTACACAAGACACTGTAGTCACTGGTTGTAGCAATTTCAGTGATCAATGCTACTTTTGTCTTCTTTTCATGGAACATTATATCTGGTTTTCTGGCATCTATCTTTTGAACTGTTGGTAATGGGTGATCCCATGTGACGTAGACTTCATCATTTTCTATGATGCTTTGTGGCTCAAGTTTCCAGTGTTTTTCAGCTACTTCAATATGATAATGTTTGCACAATCTGCTGTGTGGCAGTCTCACCACATTATTATGCCTGTCAGTATACAGTCCTTCTGCCATTAGTATGTCACCACCTGCAACAAGATGTGTGACTGTTTCCACTTCTGTTTTATAAAACCTACATTTGACTGTTTCTCCCACATGTTCAATGGACTTTGTAAACCAATGTGTACGTAGTCCACTATCTTGGGCTGCCAATATTAACTTTTCTTTTTTTGGTTTGAATTTGCCTTTCCTCAACCATGTCTGTATTCAGTCTTGATCAACATGAGGTTGTTCCAGGAATTTTCTACACTTGCAACTATGTTTATGCATATTCCACATTTCTTGCCGTCTCATCTGATCCTTCACCTTATATTATTTCTTTTGTTTTTTTAGTACATTCAGTTGCTGCCTGCTTTTTATCTACTTCTGGTTTGATTTTCATTCTCCCTTGACAATGATATTTTTCTGATAGATTAAGAAGGGGAGTCATCTTAGATTTATTCTCATGTTTCAAAACGTTCACTATGATTGGGTCTCGTGAGGTCAGCAAATATGTATGCAATCTCGCGATTGCAGATCTATACATGTAATCAATTTCGAGGAGGCCAATATCTCCTTCGGAACAGGGAATATATACTCTTGGTATGCACTGACTTTTAAAAATCATTTGGTGAGCATGAAGCATCCTTCTTGTTTTCCTGTCCACCCTATCCAACACCTTTGGGGGCCAGTCAGTCACTCCAAAACTGTAAGTTAAGGAGTAAATTGGTTTACAGCGTGAACTTTGTTCCTAGATGTTAATGCTGTTTTCAGGATTAATTTAAGTCTTCTAAAATATTTTTTACTGAGTTTTATTCACATTTGTTCATGTTTTATTGTTTATCCTTCATCAGTTCCCTGATATTTATACAGTCCCTCTTGCTCAAGCTCTTTTATATCACATTCTTGTCCCAAACTGATGTTTTCTTGGTGCTGGAGATTTTCTGCTTTAAAGGTTGCTTTTGCACATTTATCAAGACCAAATGACATTCTAATATCATCTGAAAAAGTTTTGACAACTTGCAGTTGTGCTTTCAGTTCCTCATCTGATGAGCTATACAGTTTTAAATGATCGACAAAGAGAAGGTGAGAAGTCTTTACACTTTCTTGCTTTCTGGGAGCCAAATTATAGCCATGAATAATCTGTTAAGCAGACAGCTTAACTGGTTAAGGGCAAGGCAAAAAGATCAGTGGTGACAGAGAGTCACCTTGGAATATCCTCCTTTTGGATTCAATACCTAGCTGGGTGAGTTTGTCAATAATGCCTGAGTGGGGGATAGTGTCAAACACCTTGGCTTAGTCTAGGTAGCCTGTATGCACAGATTTCCACTCATGCAGGGCCTTGGTGACTGTCTCAAGGAAGTCCACCAGGTTTAACAGGCATGATCTCCCTTTGACAAATCCAAACTGAGTAGGTCAAATTTTTGGAGATTACCTATATCTTTATTGATAAGGTCCATGATGATTCGCTCCATGGCCTTGCAGATAAGGCTAGTCAAGCTAATAGGTCTATAGTTCCTGGTGTCAGTGGAAGCACCACCTTTGTGCAAGGGAATAATAGTGGCCATTTTTCATTCAGCTGGGATGAAGCCAGTGCTTAGACTATGATTGAAAAGAGTACCCAATGGTGTTGCAATTTATGTTGGGGCCCATGGAGGACGCAGCCTCAGATGTTATCAGGCCCTATAGATTCTGTGCTTTTGATCTTAGAGAGGGCCTTTATGACCTGCTCTTTAGAGATACACGGTAGGGGACAGGTGGTAGGGATGTCATGGGGTACATGTGTTGGGAACAGGGCAGTGAAGTTTTCACAGAACCTGTTGGTCAGCAGCTTAGCTATGTCCACAGGCTCAGTATATGTGGTATCATTAACTACCAGTTTGGCACAAATCTGGGCCTTTTCTTTTAGATTATGGATGTAACTAAAGAACGTCTTACGGTTGTCCTTAGTTGAGGAAGCTACTTTGGATTCATAGTTTACTTTGGAGGACTTCACAAGAAGTCTTATTTGCTTGTTTAATCTGAGGAAGGAGTGTTTCCAGTTTAGTGCTCACTCCCTCTTACTCTTAGACAGCAATTTCTTCCTCTTATTGTAAAGCCTGTTAATGGCAGTTGTCCAGCAGGCAGGTTTACACTTCCTTGTTGAGCTTGTTTTGGTCCTATCAGGTATGGCCAAGTCAATGCAGTTATATAGGTGTTTGTATAAAGCATTGGTGTAGAACTAGGCATAGTTGCCAGTTCCATCTGAGGGAGGAAGTGCAGTGAAGCTATTTATACCATCCCATAAGAGGTTATAATCTGCTCTGGAGAAGTTTTTTATTTTTTTTGTTGCTGGGGGGGGGGGGGTCAGGTGTGATATTTACTTCGAATGTTACTGATTTGTGGTCAGATCTCAACAGGGAAAACCTCGCAGTAGGGGTCCTACAGTGGTCCCCCATATTGGTAAGCAATAGATCTTGTGGGGGTGGCAACCAGCTGGTCTGGGGCACTGGATTTAACAAAGTCAAGGAACCTTTGGGCAAATGAGTTTGAGCATGAGCAATTTACCCAGTCAATGGATGGGTAGTTAAAGTCACCCAAAACCATTGTGTTCATCATTTATTTAGTTGTTTATTTTATTTTATTTGATGTATTTATGTATGTGTTAACTAATCAGTTAATTAATTAATTATTTTTGAGACCTTGGTTGATGGACTGGTCCAAGGTACTTTTTCAACTATGACTTGGGCCATAAAGGCTGTTATAGGTCAGCAGCAATTGCACCGACACCTGGTGAGATGACCAATAGCTCACATTACAGATCAACTGACATTGCACATGATACTGATTCACAAATCGGAATTTGCATTCATTAAGTTGCAAGGCACCCTTTCTGCCTATTCAGTATCCACCCTTATGCTTTGCCTCTCTTTGAATGACAGTCAGGTCACTCATACCACATCTGAATTTATGAGTACCCATCCAGTTGCCCAGCTCCTTTTTAAAGACAGACAGTGTGTCACACTGCTTAACTTGGAGATTAAGTTTGTTCCAGACAAGGGGAAGGTGCCATGTGACAAAACTATCCATTCTCAAGAGTTTACTTTACAGATCAAATAAAGTTGAAGATATTATTGGTATGACAATATGTTATATAATAGCACAGCATTAACGTCCCTGCTACCTGCAAATCTAACTTCACCTGTGGATACCACCATATATTACACGTGTGAACTCCTTTATGGTATGTGAACTTAAAGCTTGTCAGTGTAACTATAGTCACTCAAATCTGTAGCTGTAAAACGTGTTTACTATTCTGTATGGACTGTATTCATATGTAATATACATGATTATTGATCAGGTCTTCGATCATAGTCAGGACTTTATGTATTCGAGACACGTATGTCAAGAAATTCACCTAAAGAACAAAAAGCTCAAGAGGTGAATTTTGACATCCATGTTAAGAACAATAACTTCCCAAATTATGATTGGAGGGATCTAATCATATTTTTTGCAGTGGGTGGAGCTTTACCTGCTTCTCTGTACCACGAAAGTTAGAGAAAATGAGTGCAGCACTAAGTGTTTTACAATGTAATGCAGAGAGCTTCCAGCAGAGAAGAATGTCAGGAAGATGACTAACTGGCACTTCATTCAACCATTAAATGTTTCATTCAAACTGTTAAACACTTCACTCAAAGAGTTAAATGCTTCATTCAGCATGAAGTGTTTAACACCTGCCTACTGTTATGTTGGCTGACCACTGTTAATGTTCTATCATGAGACTAGAGCGTATAAATGATGAGAGGTGCTTAACAACATTCTGATGTCACAAAGGTGTTTAACAAGCCTGGCATTTCCTCAGTTTTGGAGAACAGCCATGGTGTTCCATGCACTACAATTGTTGACTGTTTGATGAATAAATGCACGTTTCTATTCTACCATTATGTCTTCATGCCCTTGGCCAATAGTCTAGACAGGTGCAGTGTCTTTTTAATTTTTCTTTGTATCCCAGTCAAAATGCACTTAAAATGCAAGCAAAATAACACAAAAAAGCATTTTAATGTTATAAGACAAAATGATTAGCCCTCAGAGCCACAACATTCCACACTACAACTAACCATTGGTATCTGGCAGTTAATACAGAAAATTAAGGCTATGAGCGGTTAAGCTACTTCCTGAGGTACAGGGTTTGATTCCCTTATGTTTGTTTGCCTACTATACTTGCTGTGTAACATTAAATGACTCATTTAAGCAGATAGTGTTTTGGGGAAGTTAATAATTTGGGCTAGGCTCATCAAAGGTCTTCTGGACTGCAGGCCTAGAAACTACCTATGAACCTATAATCTAAATATTAAAATGCTCTTCCCTCTCCATGTTCCATCTATTAACACTATATCTAATTCACAACCACAAATAAAAATATTATTATTTAGTGTATTATTCTCAGTGGTGGATGGGTTTGCCATAATGTGAAGGATTCCACCTCATAGACACAAAGAACAGGGTTTGATTCTGATGTCACGTTATTGGCTAGGCTTAAAAACAGACCTTCAAGGCAGTTAGACTAGTATTCACCCATGAAGAAAATCACAACAGTGTCCACTTCTTCAACTGACCCTAGAGAGAACAATAAGCTCTTATTGTTCCTAAGCACATATCCATCCAGGGGCGGCTCGTGCTATCGGACTGCAGGACTGCAGCCCTCCCACCTAGTAACAAAAGAAATAAAAAATGTGAAACATAAAAAATCTATTTTTTTACAAGTACCAGAACTTCCGCACATGCACACCCAGACTGCCCCACAATCTGTGCAAACTCTGACTGCCTGAGTCAGCAGTCCAGGTACAGGGAAGGTATTATCTGCCCCACAGATGCCCATACAGAACAGAGGAGCTCTGGACTGCTTGATCCACAGACAGGACCAATCAGGAGAGAGGTGAGGTTAAGCTTGGTGCTTCTAGACAATGGAGTTGGACCTTGTGTGTGGAGGTTTGCTGCTTCAATCAGGAGAGAGGTAAGTTGAGTTTTAAGCTCTTGCAGGGAAGGTTTGCTGCTTCAAGTGATTCCAGACCCATTTACAGGTAGTGGAGTGTGTGTGTGTGTGTGTGTGTGTGTGTGTGTGTGTGTGTGTGTGTGTGTGTGTGTGTGTGTGTGTGTGAAATGCCCCTGTTAACACATAGTGGTGGGTAGAGATACTCAGGCTTGAACCCTGTACCTTGGATGCAGGTGGCAAGGACCTGAATTCCCTACCCATCACTATTTGTAAAAATTTGCCGATTTTTGCCTCATATTTGTTCTGTTCCTCATAAAATCTGTGGTTTCTGTATCTTCATTTTTCCTTGCAAAGGTTTGTAGTGCAGTGGTGCACTGGTAGCATTGTTGCCTAACAGCTACAGGTTCTCTTGTTTGATTCTTGGCTGGGGTGCCTTCTGTGTGGAGTCTGCATGTCCTCCCATCCCTTACAAAGATGTGTCTGGAGTGTTTCTCCCTGCTCTGCTGAAAATTGGCTTTGTTTTGTTCCAAGTCAGACTAGTTTCCTGGTCAGCAAATGTTTAAAAATAACAGGCATTTGAATTTCAGATTTCATATTCTTCAGAAAGTACATGGTAAAACAAAACCTTTTATTCTAGCAATTGTCTAAGTTTATAGCATGGATATTTGAAATTTGCCCATATTTTTGGGACTGTATTCCCCCATTATTGGACTCGTCCAGGTATTTTGTGCTATGGTTGAGAGCTATGGTGAGAACTGAATTTACTGAATGTTTGGGGGCTGTATTCCCCCCATTACTGGCTTTGTCCACATGTTTTTTGCTAAGAGGTTGAGAGCTATGGTGAGAACTGAATTCACTGAATATGTTTGGCAGCTGTATTTCCACATTATTGGCCTTTTTCAGGTGTTTTTTGCTAAGAGGTTCGCAGCTGTGGTGAGAACTGAATTCACTAAATGGTAGCCATTTAAGTTTGTCTTCCTCTGTTTCAGCTGATTTGGCATTGTGGTATGCTTCTCTGACTGTTTTGCACAGGGTCCCCTGGGTTCAAGACGTGGCAGTGAAATGCATGGTGATAACACAGCATTTTATTCTAGTAACTTTCCAACATTATACAAGCAATGTTTAAAATGTGTCCCTGGTTTTTGGCCTTTTGTCCCCCCCCCCCCCAATAAATTTTGGCTTTTTCCAGATTTCCTGTGCTGCAAAGTTCAGAGATACAGCTGAGTGTCAAGTAGATTTTACAAGGAGCTGAGAGCTGCAGGGGAATAAAAGTTTAGTGCTGCTTATGCTAAATCAGCTTGCATTGTTAATAGCACAACAGGTAGTGTACTTGCTTTTGATGCAGAAGGCTGTGGGTTCTACTCCCACAGTAGGTAAATGCATTGCTGATACTGTACTATGTTGTAAAGGGGGTGGATGCTGCAGTCCTTTTTGGCAAAGATACCTAGTAACTATGAACCTGTTATCAGTTTGCCATCCATTCCCTATTGTGGTATTACTAGCTTATCATTTTTTTAATGAATGCAACCTAGGCAATTTATTCTTCAAGGGCAACAGGCACTTTATTTGTAGATGAAACAATGACATATAAAGTTGTTTGCCAGCAGCAACCTCTTTATTAGTTACAGATTTCTTTAATGTGGATTTTACTACTTCAGAGATTGTGCATATTTACTGATACTGATGGACTATAGAAGGTTGAGTAGACTTTTTATGATGGAAATGTTCTGAATTGGGCAGTTTTGTCATTGGTGCATGCATTTTGTTTCATTGTTTACTGGAAAAATGTTCAAAACAATACATTTAAAATGCCCTCTAACAACTGTACTGTATTGTACAAGGAATATAATGTAATACAGTCAGGAAGGTGTATCAAAGAGCATGTGTATGTTTCATGTTCAAGGGGCCTATGATTTTGAAAACAGTCTAAAGTTAATCTTTATCTGCCACTTTCAAAATGTATTTTCTTTGAATGTGGGTTTCAATGCTGTTTCAATGCATTTGAGTTTCAAGGGCAGAGAAGTTTTAATGCTAAGTCTATTTTCATTGTGAGACTTTATTGCTTTGTTTAACAGATATCTATTAGTGTTTGTGCTGTAAAATGCAAAATAAAACTTTCAAATTAAATCTAAATCATCACAGAAGTAAAGCAGTATGCACATTACAGTGTGTATGGTAAATGGGGCAAAATAACCAATGAGTTGGACATTGGAATGGCTGCAGGGGGGAGGCTCCATTTGACCAAGATTTTGTGAGGGGGGGGGTAGCAAACTCAGACAGCCCCGGTTGAACTATACCTCTCAGTTGTCCATATTTTTGCAGAATGAATAGATATTTGCTTCTTATTTTTGGTTTGTTCCTCATAAAATTTGTGGTTTTCTAGCAAATCATTTAGGAATGAAGTCACTAAATGACAGACATTGAGTTTCAGACTTCATAACCTTCAGAAAAATGCATGCTAATGCAAGACCTGTTATTCTATAAACTGTCTTACCTTTATACAAGAGCAATTTTTAGTAGTGTTTGTATGTTCCCCCAATATATTTGGCCTTGTCCATATTTCCTGCATTAAGAGGTTGAGAGGTACGTGCAAATCACTTTGTAGAATTAGGAATATCCAAACCTCTCAATTGTCCCCAATTTTGGCTCAAAATGCTGCTCTCCCCTAATAATCCCTCCTCAAAATGGCAATTTTGGAAGAAAATGTGGAGGGTTTACAATTATATATAACTGTAATGATCAGAGTTATAGATTACTTTTATTTCAGAAAAGCATGTAGATGCTCTTATTTTGTTAGCTGTTCAAGTTAACAGTGTTAATATTAAAAAGGTGTCCCTTTTTTGACAGGTTCCCAGCTGTATTGTGTGGCAATTTTATATTTTTGCATCACATTTTTGGTCCGTTTTTCATAAAATTGCGGTTTTCTGGCAAATTAGTGGCAAATCATTAAAGACTGAAGTTAGAAAATAATGGCAGACATTTGAGTTTCAGATTTCATACCCTTCAGAAAACTCATACTAATGCAAGACCTACTACTGTTCTATTATCTAAGTTAATAAGAGCAATGTTTAAAAATTGTCCTTATTTTTGGGCCGGTGTCCCACTTCTAGTTGTATGTATTGCTTTGTTCAGATTTCTTGCTCTGAAGTTGAGAGGTATGAGTGTCAGAGCCATTACCATCAGCCAGAGACATTTCAAATTGTGACATACATGTTGCACCCCACTCCCCATTGTAGTGGCTCTGGATGTGTCCAAGGAAGGCAAGGAGCAGTTATGCAGTGTAAGTGTGCAGAGTATTCCCCCATCCAAGTTAGACCACAAGTACAACCGTGGCTTTTCATCTGTCCTTGATTTTGCAGAATGTTCTGGTTTTCTGTCATATTTTTATACTGTTGATGTATGCTTATTATTCAGGAAATGCATGCTGTCACAGTGCCCTGTTGCTCTGTTTAATTAGCAATGATTTAATGACCATCAGGTAAGCTTGTTGGAGATTGTAAGATGCAAGTAAGCTTTAATAAGCATACTGTTAAAGAATTACCAGCATTGAAAGCCTTTTCGTTGTTGCCATGCAGAGAATATTTACATAACTAGATAATGTATAAGCCTTGGGTATTGAAATGCATATGACAGTATTTGTAATAAAGGACAGGATTACAGTATTTTCAGAAGCTCATTACATTTGTTGGAGACTTGCAGTCATCTTTGCAGGCTTTACCCTTAAACTAAACAGAATGCCAATCTATCATGTGTGGTCCATAACTTGTGCATGAATCCTTTAAGCAATTTTTCTTGAGCTTGTTTCTTGTCTGCTGTTCATTTTTTACTTTGATCATGTCTTCCCCATGAAACAAGTAGATAGTTGTGTCAGGCAGCAGGTCTTTTTTGGATAAGAAACATTTTTACAAGTGGCGGTACCACAGAGATTGCTACTTTCAGCATGTTACTTGGTACTTTTATAAAGCTGAATATAAATTATAATTAGAACTGCAGTGCAAGGAGTGGTGGTTTGAGTTGAGTGCTGCTTGTTTTTTTGTACTTGATTTTGACTGGGCATTCCAGTAATGTATTTAAAATGTAATTTAATTTTTCATGCCTCACAACCTGTTTCCATCTGGATATTAAGTAAGTTGTCATGTAGCCAATGCATTGAAATATTGTTTTCTTCTACACTTCATTTTGTCTTGATTGGACTCTCATAATGACGATTTGGCACCCAGGGCAGCATATTTAATTAAAGTCCCAGTTTTGTGGTTTTGAGTATAGGCCCACCCTTTTCTAGTTGGCCACACCCCTTCCCATTGGCCCAACCCATTCAGCTGTGTCCTGCAGCCCCTGTCCTCCTTAATTTGAAGTCAACAGCCGCCACTGTATCCATCATCACATTTCCTGAATCCCATCCACCACTGACAGACACCATAATTCCAATATAAAATATATTGACATATATTCATATATGGCTGCACAAACATATTAAAATATTACAATCTACATGGTACTTAAAGAGCCCACAAAAACTAAAACAAATACTTGAGAAATGTATTCATAGCTTAAAACCAAAGCAAAGCCCTTTCATTCTAAACCTGTACCAGTGTGGAGACATTCAGCTTGACCCTTGCCCACATTTTTAAACCAAACTGTAAACATATCACCCACCTCACCATATCAGTGTATACCACAGGGCTTAAACTATACCGTATAAACACTTGAAGCATATTGACCAGAGATAATTTTAAACACCTTTATTGAAATATCATTTGTGACACTGGCAAACTTAAATTTATATAAAAGTAATCAAACCATATTAACAAGCTCATATCTACAAATATTATAATTCACATCTGTTATATAGCATATAATCTAAGCAACAGTTCATAAATGATTCAGTTCTTGCCTTCTCTTAAACCTCATTCCTACTCCAAAACATTTCTCTGCATGTATTATTCCCATAACTTCTGAGCAGCTGAGGTGGTGCAGCTGTTAGCATTGCTGCCTCCCAGCAAGAGGTTCCCCAGTTCAATTCTCAGCTGGGATGGCTTCTATGTGGAGTCTGCATGTCCTTCCTGCAGTTGTGTGGGTTTCCTCTGGGTGCTCCAGCTTCCTACCACATCCCAAAGACATGCTGCAGGTGGAATGGACACTCTAAATTCACCCTAGGTGTGTGTTTGTGTGCCTTCTGTAGAAGGTTGGATGCTGGGCTGTCAGCTCAACACTGTAAAACTCCTCTGTGGACCATTGTTCCATTGTGGTAACTCCTAATGGGAAAAGAAGAAAAAGATTATTCCCACAACTTCCATTTTTTTCCTATGTAATTTACTCCTACCCTTTTCTAAAGATCTCACTGCCTGGTCTTTTATCTCTGTTACTATATTCACTACTTCTAGTAAAGTTGGTTTAGACTTTGATTTCCATTTCCTAGTAATTGCTTTTGGCAGCCACCAGAATTAAACTTAACAAGGCCTTACTAATAACTGAAATGTGCTTAAACCAAAAATAACTGACAAAGATGTACTACCACAAGCTGTGACATAATTAGAACAGATTAATACTCAAAATAGCAGGAAGAATAGTTATATTGTACTCTAATAACCTACAGGTGACAGGGCAACCAATAACAATATCTACCTTTGGCAAATCGGGGATATTTATTGCTACCATCAAACTTAATAAATGCATACTCTTTCACATTGTAACATTGTACATACTATTTAACTATAAGCAAGATAACATTAATACAGTAGTCTTTACTATATACTACTATGGCTGACAACAGAAAACAAAACAACATAATGCTAGGTTACATAAATATAGATTGGCTTAAGCTCTACACATCTTACAAGACTAACATTCAACAATGCACTATTAATCTTTTTGATTCTCTAAGAGTACTTATGAACCCTAGCAATAAAGGACCATTCCTCTGTAAACATAAGTATTTCAGCAAATTTCTCACAGTGACATATCATGACTCTAAGCAAAATGCACTTAGCTGGTGGTTCCACTGCAAAGATAAACATTATCTTCTCATAATGGAGTATGGTGCACATGAGTCTAAACTGAGGGCTAAGGACCATAAGAAAATGTCAGACTGTAGCAGTAAAGACGTATGAACAGAAAAGACTTGGAGCCAGTTTTTCAAAGGCTATATTGCTACCCCCTTAGAGATTTAATTGTAAAACTTCAGATAATTACACTATGTTTAGCTAAAACTACAGTTCTAACTTCACAGCTTCCCATGTTGTTCTCTTCTGAATTAGATCCCACAGCTTTGGTTGCTTGAAAGCATGGCATTATACCTATAGCATGTTAAAGCTAAAAACAATATATATTTTTCTGTTAAAATGTATAAGATCTTTACTATTTATTTAATGACAACTCAGATGAGAAGTATTCTAGGCCATTACTGAAGTTCTGCAGACTGAGAAGAACTTTAAAAAAGCACTTCCAATGTAAATTGGGTATAATGCAAAATATAAGACTGGCAATTAACATGCTGACATAGTGCATATATGTAAAAGTCCATAGTTCTTTAATACTTTGAGATTTCATTTATATCTTTCAGGGATGAACAATGGGCTGATTGATTACAAATTCTGACCTCACTGCTTTAGCTGCACTAAACATTTAGCATGCTACCTATGGAATATTGCAAATAAAATCTGATACATAACTCTATGCTGCAGATGTATATCTTTAGACTCCATATTGAAATATGTAGACTCAGAATGCTGAGTTTCAAAATACTAAAAAAAAAAAAAAAAGATACAGGAGAAAAACATATATTCCGATTATTTGGTCAACAGGCAGAAGTGCAGTGCTTTTTATTTGAACATTAAGATGCAAGTTCGGGTTAACAGCAAGGGCAGGGTTAGGGTTAGCAGGTATTACTAAGGTGGCGCAGGGGGAGCCCAAATTAGTAATGCCTACTAAACCTAATCCTGACCCTAATCCTAACCTGTGTCTTAAATAAAAAAAAAAAAACTTCCCATAACACTACCACTATTCAGACAAATTTGAACTGAATGCAGTCAGGTTTTGGGTAATGCATCACAAAAAGAAATTTTCTTTTTTGATGCACAAAGTATCAATGTGTTGTATTAGCCATATAATGACTGGTGGATGTATTGTGGTTGCTGCTATATGTGCTGAACAAGTAACATGATGAGAAACAATTATATATATATATATATATATATATATATATATATATATACACACACACACATATATATATATATATATATATATATATACATATATACACACACACACACACACACACACACACACACACACATATATATATATATATATATATATATATATATATATATATATATCTATGTATATATGCATACATACTTTGATAAATAGATAGATATGATGAAAGCACTGAATTTTGTCAAAACAATCTTTGGTTGACTAAGTTGATAGATGAGAGGTGTGTGAGATCAAAAAGTTCTCTGGGTTCAGGAATATGCCTTTCCCTGATATTGTGCGACCTTGGAGTTAGTGTATATAATTAGCAGAGGGTGATGTTTTTTGATTTTTTTTTTTTTGCATGCACCAAGGTGATTGCTTGGTGCACATGTTCTACATTGTTAATGTTTGTGTTGTCGATATTTTGAATGCCTGTTTTTGGGTGTTTCACTTATATTAATTGCACCCATAAATATATAGAGGTGTACTAAATTTGATAACCTCCCCCAAAAAAAAAATTCTGGACATCAATACATAACTTGTGGCATCCGGAGTCATTTAAGGAATGCAGCTCATGTCCTAATAGCACTCCACTATAAATTGCTACATTATTTGATGCCTACTTCATAGAAAGCATTATTTCCCTAACTAAAAACTCTTCACCCCATCCAGATCTTGTATCCCACCACAGTAACATCTAATCCCAGGATTTCTGTGATCAACAGTTTAGACCAAAACCAACATTCGCCAGACACAACACACAGTACCACTTCCTTTATTCTGCCCCCCCCCCACAGACACACACACACACACACACACACACACACACACACACACCTTCTTCACATAAGTCTAATTCACCCTCTGTATCCATTGCAGGCAAATTCCACTTAGGACCTGTTTAAGTAAAAAAGATAAAAAAAACTTCCACTTAAACTCAAACCTTGTTCCACTGCAGATGGCAACCTCTCACCTGAATACCTACAGATAGATGCCATAGCAAACTCAGTCTCTATCCTTATCAATAGATTAATAGCTGAATCCTGTGTACCCTCATTATGGAAAAATCATGTCGACTCTCTTAGGTTCATAGGTTCATAGGTAGGTACTAGGCTATCGGCCCTGGGGCCTATACAAGCCCAGTCAAAAAGGTACCCTGGCTTTTGCCACCCAAGAAAATTATTTTTCTGTGCCACTGTCGAGCAGAGCCATAGAGGTGATCCCCAGGGTGAATTTCCTATTTCCCATCCAATCATGAAGATTTTTCTTGAAGAGTGCTAATGAGGAGCTTTTTTTGATATAGATAGGTAGTTTATTCCAGCGTATGGGAAGTCTGTGGGACAGGAATCTATCCCTCCGGCATGATCTGTTTATTGTGGTGACAAGGTTTAGGTCCCTAGAGAGTGTAGCTTGGAGGGATTGGGATTTCTTTAAGTGGAGCATGTCCAACAGCTCTGGGTTTGACATAGCTTTGTATGTTAGGCAGAGATCACCTTCATCAAGTGATTTCTCTGCTGATGTCTCCAACTTCCAACCTATTGCAATATTATCTCCTCTCACAAAAATTCTTGAAAGATGCATCCATAAACATCTCCTCCACCATCTACTATGAAAACATTTCTTAACATCCACCCAACATGGCTTCCACCCAGAGTAGAATTCAACAGCCCTACTATCATTCTCTGACACTCACAAAATACAGGGATTCACGCAAGCTTGTTTTATCCCTATTCTTTGACCTGTCTAAAGCACCTGATACAGTTTGAGAACCTAAGCTCATGTGCAAAATGCATTCATCTTGGACTATCACCTTCTTTCTCACAGTGGTTTAAAAGCTATTTAACTAACAGGTTCCAATGTGTAAAATGGCAGAACAGTCTCTATCCCTAATTGCACATCTCCAGTGGTTCTATTCCTGGTCCCTTCCTCTTTGATATCTTTATCGATGACCTCTATGCCTGCACAGGTCAAGCTTCTCTTATACAATATGCTAATGATTCCACACTTCTATGTGAATCTAATAATCTGCCTCGACTCCTTCAAACTACATATGAAGCGTTTTCCTTAGTTGAGAAATGGCTCCATAATGTTCAGCTACTACTCAGCCCTAAGTAAAAAACTGCTATTTTTCCCCAAATCACACAAAAATATTTCCACTAAACAAAACTGAAACTGAAGTAGTCACCCATAAAAGACTTCTGGAGAGTCTTGGGAGCAATTACAGATGATAATGTTAAATATGACCTGCACATTCAGAAAAACATAAAAAGACTCACCAAAAATTAAGACTACTCTACAGGCATGAAACCTTCCTTAGAAATAGCGCTAAAACCATTCTTGCCACTACCTACCTCCGACCATCTTTTTATACAGTGCACCCATCCTAACTAATGTTCCCGCTACAGTTAAAATAAGCAGGATGCAGGCAATAATGTTTCAAAATTTGCCACCAGCGCGCAATACCACAGCTACCACAGTAATGCCATTAAGGCCCTCAATTAGCTCAAACTTGCACACCATTTAGATTACATACAGCTTACCTCCACACACAACATTATTCACAAAGTCAATGACCGCCCTGCTCTTAGTCCTATTCTCCATTCCTATCACCCAAAAGACTACTTTGATCTAATGAGCAACAACTTTTCAGCCTATAAATCCTCTGGGCAAAGTCTCTGCTCATACGCAGTTACTAAAAAATAGAATTATATCCCTCTGCAAATTAGATCTACCTCCAGCCTCTTCATTTTTAAATTCTACCAAAAGACCACCTAAATAAGACTTTGCTCTGTGTCTGCACTTCCCCGGGTTGAACTACTCCCTCCCTCCTCAGTACTTGTCATTAAATCCTTCTGTCTGAACACACTCAATCTATTTCTTAGATAAATGACAGTAATAATTTGCTTAGGTGCATAGGCAGGTGCTAGGCTATTGGCCCAAGGGCCTAAGTAAGCCTAGCCAACAAGGTTCCCTGGCTTACGCCACCAAGAAAGTTAATTTCTTATGCCCCTGTCGAGCAGAGCCACAGAAGTGATTCCCAGGGTGTATTTCCTATTTCCCATCCAATCATGAAGATTTTTCTTGAAGAGTGCTAATAAGGAGCTTTGTTTGATATAGATAGGTAGCTTGTTCCAGAGTATAGGAAGTCTCTGGGACATGAATCTATCCCTATAGCATGTCCTGTTTATTATGGTGACAAGGTTTAGGTCCCTAGAGAGTGTAGCTTGGAGGGACTGGGATTTCTTAAGTTGTAGCATGTGCAACAGCTCTGGGTTTAATATAGCTTTATATGTTAGGCAGAGATCTCCTCGGAGTAGGCGATATGCTACAGAGTAAAGCTGGAGTTTTTTGAGATGGTCAGTCTAGGGCATCTGTTTGAGGCCAGTAATCCTCTTTGTGAGGAACTTCTGTGGCCTTTCCAGCTGCTGCAGATGTCTTGTGAGGTACATTCCAAAAGGGGTGTTGTACTCTATAATGGGTCTAATGAGTGCCGAGTAGAGGGGAACAGTGACCTCTTTTTTCCTGGAGGAGAACCCTTTTCTGATGAAGTATGCCACATAGAAGGATTTCCTGAGTACTGTGGTGAAGTGATTATCAAAGGAGAGACTACTGTCCACCTGGGTCCCAAGGTCTCTTATCACACATTCGATGTTAAGGAGACTGCCATTTATGTGATAGTTCATGGGTACAGAGTTTTTAACCAAAGGGGATGACAATGCACTTTTTGGCATTGAGCTTGAGGCCATGCCTCTGACACTAGGCATCTGTCTCAGTGAGGCCCTTCTGTAGGATATCCACATCATTTGGGGACTTGACTATGGCTCCTAGTTTGCAGTCATCTGTGAACCTCATTAGCCAGACCCCCTTCTCTGTTAGCCTGTACTTCAGGAAGTAGATACCAAACAGGAGAGGTCCCAGGACTGAACCCTGTGGTACTCCACTTGTCACTGGTTTGAAGTCAGATTTGGACTCTGCAACTTTTACAGTGTGGGTTCTGTCAGCGAGCCAGTTGGCAACCCATCTTGTGACGTACAGATTTATACCTAGTTTAGTGAGTTTAGCTATAATTCCAGAATGGGGGATGGTGTCAAAAGCCTTGGTGAGGTCAAGATAGGCTGTGTGACCCACCTTACCCTCGTCTATGGCTTTGGTGACTGCCTCAAAGAAGTCGATCAGGTTCAGAAAGGCATGATCTGCCTTTCACAAACCTGAACTGGGTGGGGTCCAAAGTTTGGAGGTTACCAATGTCTTTGTGAGTTCCATGATGATACGTTCCATGGCTTTGCAGACCAGGCTCGTCAGGCTAATAGGATGATAGTTCCCAGGATCAGTGGTGACTCTCCCTTTGTGGAATGGGATAACTGTTGCTGTGTGCCATTCAGTGGGCACAAAGCCTGATGTGAGACTATGATTGAACATGGTGCTTAGGTGGGGAGCCAGTTCATTCTGAAGTTCGTGTAAAAAGCAGCCTGGGATGTTGTCTGGTCCCATGGATGCTGTGTTTTTGGTTTTAGAGAGTGCAGCTTTTACCTCCATAGATGTGATTACAGGGACTCTGCATTCTTCCTGTATATATATGGGCCCTTTAGGGGGTGAGAGGGGGGTAAAGTTAGCACTGAACCTATCTGCCAGGATGTTGGCAATATCAGTTGGTTCTGTAATTTTCATGCCGTTGTGCTGTAACTCAGAGCAGATCTGGCTGTTGCCATTGAGATTCTTGACATAGCTATAGAATAGTTTGTGGTTGCTCTAGAATCAGTGGCTATTTTGTTTTCATAACTAGCTTTGGAGGATCTTATAAGGGATCTCAGCTTCTTACTGAGGCTGACCAGGGAGCTCCTCCACTCATGGGATTTTACTCTCTTTTGCAACAGTTTCTTCCTTCTGTTGTAGAGTTTGTTTATGGCAGGGGGGCCACCAGATTGGCTTCCTTTTTTTGGAGGATAGTGTCTTGGTTCTGTTTGGGATAGCACGATCCATGCACTCATGTAAGTGATTATAGAGTGCATTTGTGTAGGATTCAGCAGTTGTACGTGTATTGTCCATCTACATGGGTGTCATGAAGTTCGCCATTTCTGTCTTGAGAAGCGTGAAGTTGGCTTTGGAGAAATTTTATACCATGGTTATCTTAATGGTGGGTGGGGGAGAGATGTGCGGATATCTAGGGTGATTAGCTTATGGTCAGATCTGACCAACGAGGAGTTGATTTCAGGTGTGGAACACCGGTCACTCATGATGGCAATGACTAGGTGTAGGATATTGCTGCCCCTGGTGGGGGTGCAGATAAGTTGATCCAGGGCATTTGAATTTATGAATTCCAGAAAGCGTTGAGCGAAGGAGTTGGCAAATGAGTAGTTTTCCCAGTTAATGGTGGGATAGTTGAAATCGCCGATTATTAGGGTGTTTGGTTGAACCCTAATATTTTCCAGTATATCAAGAAAAGAGGAGTGGGAATCCTGGGGCATGGTGGGGGATCTGTAGCAAGCTATGTTATCATGTCATCTCCATTCCAAAGTGTATTCCGTGTGTATAATGTTATTTCTATGAACTGTAACCTGTGAATATTTTATCCATTGACAATGTCCTTGTTTCAGCTTGTTAACTCTGTCCAAATATTTGCACCCTGTATGTATAAAGTCACATGGTAGGAACTGAAATTGTGAACTTTTTACTTGGCTAATACGCTGTTTTTTTTCTGTGTTGGGTTTTGTAATAACTTCATTATTTAATTGTAACCATATTATGTCAATGTAGAGCTTTTCTCCTGTGCCTCCTCTGACAATGGGATATTATCCCAGTCCAAGTTTCCCAGAAAACAAATGTCAAATAAATAATATAAAGGGAGATTTCACGGATTTCATAAATATTCCAAGGCCACTAAGTTTTGTGACTATTCATACCTTGCCAAAGCCTTTCCTCATACTATACTTCCTTTTCCCTGGAGGGCTATATCAGTCAATCCTGGATTAAATGTATGGCTAGAAATCCACTCATCTGGGCAATATTTAAAGGAAAACAGAGCATCACAGTAATTAATATGCCATGGAAGTTTATTTCAGAGGTTTGGGAGATGCTAGCTTATAAATCTTTCACTCCATTAGGTCCCTGTGTTTCAAATATATAGAATTGTTTACATTTCTAGTATTGGTGGAGATATTGGACTTACAGAGACAGAGACAGTCCAGAACAACTGGATTTCTGTGCAATAACTGCAGTGATTACCTCTTTGGACCTTGATGAAATTAACTGTGTTAATTTAAATTATTTCCTTTCAAACAGTGTCACACAATGGTCAAAACTAAGGTAGTTATCAACCCAGGTTCCTAGGCTCCTGACTACAGTTTTGCTTTATAATGGTGTTGTGAGTATGATATGAGAGTAGGAGGGGTTGTCCCCCAAAACGGGTGGTATTCTGCCTTTTAGCATTTAGATTGAGCCCATTTTAGTGCACCAAGTGTTTACTAGCGAGAGTTCATTTTGCAGGGTTTGGGTGTCAGATGATGACTTAAAACAGCCTTCAGTTTACAGTCATCTACATACTTTATTGGCTACAGGTCTTGGCTCTCTGCTTGGAAGTCTGAATGCTTTACTCATCCAATTGGGTAATTTACCAAAAGTACTAAATAACATTAAAGTACTTTCTCCATGAGAATTAATAATATACCTGGTATAACTGGTTTGGTAATCAAGAAAAGTTGGCTTTATTTGCAAATTATATTATTTTTTACCTGATAAAACCAGAAAAAGACATCTCACTGTGTTGTGGAACATTTTGAGACAGTTTCAAGTCTTTTTTTGTGATATAAACTTAATGAAGCTAAAACAGAGGCTATAGCTGTAAACTATGTACCCACACACGAACTGGGTCAGCAATATCCATATTTATGGGGACATGATAAAATGAAATACTTAGGAGTATGGAATAAAAATAATTTTCTTATAGGAGCTAAGGATGTGTGGGAAGAGACTAAACAAAAGATAATACAAAAAATGAGAAATTGGAAGCTCTTGTTTTTGGATATGGATATCAAGATACAAGTAGTAAAATGTTTTCTGTCCTCTTAGCTTTATATAGGAGTTAGGCATATTTTATCAAACAAAGGAGATGTTGTGGTCAGTAATTAGTAAATAATTTAAGGAATTTATTTGGGAGGGGAATTATTACAGCAATCTTGCACCAGAAAATTCAGTCAGAACAGCTGTCAGTCAAACAGTCTTTGAGTATTTTATACAAGCCCGTATACACAGATATACCTATCCATCAATCTATCTGTCTATGGGTTCATTAGAAAATAACCCAGCTTTCTAGGAATACTATTACTGATAATCATAACCACATTATTCTGTTAGTGTCGGAATATAAATACCAGGGATTACAAAAGATTCCTCCCTTTTCTTTCCTGTTCTGCACACACTGATAACATCACTAAGGTACAATTGTGCTATAAAGTATCCAATCTGCTTTTCCCCTCTGCACAAATTGTCCTAGCCATAAACATCTTTCTTTCCAAACTGAATTGGAATATGGGGTGCCATTACTTAGATTCAATCTGTCTACAATAATCAAAGACTACAAACTACTGAAAATAAAATCTGTAGATTTGCTGTCTTCGCTGACCCTCATATGCCTGACTATGACCCTCCCCATCCTTAAACTGGCTTCCTGTTACTCAAAGAGTGACCTCCCCATCCTTAAACTGGCTTCCTGTTACTCAAAGAGTGACCTCCCCATCCTTGGCTTCCTGTTACTCAAAGAGTGATCTCCCCATCCTTAAACTGGCTTCATGTTACTCAAAGAGTGACCTCCCCATCCTTAAACTGACTTCCTGTTACTCAAAGAGTGACCTTCCCATCCTTAAACTGGCTTCCTGTTACTCAAAGAGTAACCTCCCCATCCTTAAACTGGCTTCATGTTACTCAAAGAGTGACCTCCCCATCCTTAAACTGGCTTCATGTTACTTCAAAGAGTGACCTCCCCATCCTTAAACTGGCTTCCTGTTACTCAGAGTGACCTCCCCATCCTTAAACTGGCTTCTTGTTACTCAGAGTGACCTCCCCATCATTAAACTGGCTTCCTGTTACTCAAAGAGCAACATGCCTTGTAGGTAGTCTCATTTACAAAACTCTAAAGCAAGATACTTCCCACCACTAAACAAAAATTACCACCAGGGATCAGGCCTACTCATGAAGACTCACCCAGAGGACAGCATTCTGTTGAACAGACCACTGTTTAAAACCTCATTGGAGAAAGTGCTTTCTCCAGACTAGACCCAGCATTATGAAACAATATTCCATGTGAAATTATGGGCGTACCTTTGTTGAAGGTTGTGTGTCAGGGCCGGCAACTCAGCACGTAAAAATCTACTGCCAATCATTAGCCGACCGGAGTCCCACTGTGGCGACCCCTAACCGGGAAAAGCCAAAAGACACAACAACATTCCATGTGAAATTAAAGATCTACACTCACTATCTGTCTGATTTCAAAATCTCCCTCTCTGAGCATCTGCACAAGGTGTATTGTTGCATATGCTATGGGAAATGGCTAAGCTCTGCATTCATTGCTGTTCTCAAACAGCCTTAAAACATACACTCACTAAATGGTACCTAAGGGTACTTAATGTTCTGTCATCTTTCTCAGTTGTTTAACCTCACATATATGTATAATATACTATTCTACTTTGTCACCAACTTTTGTGAAATATTTATTTTCTGAATCTCCTGTGATGTTCTGAAGAATTGTTTTTGTATTTTATATAATACTTTTGTATAGATGTTCTTCACCTGAGTCATGGCTGAAAAGATTTTAGCTAATGGAAAATAAATACATGCATAAATAAATAAGTGTGTGTGTGTGTGTGTGTGTGTGTGTGTGTGTGTGTGTGTGTGTGTGTGTGTGTGTGTGTGTGTGTGTGTGTGTGTGTGTGTAAGTCTTTCTAACCACTTGCATTGTTAAGGAGCAGATTTGTCTAGCTTGAGTTTCTGAGGCTAGAAATCCCAACGAGAACAAATAAAAGTGAAAAAAAAAATCTTGAGCACAGTTATCTGGTGGAAATATCTCTTACCCCTGTCCATAGTGTTCAGGTAGTCCCAGTTGTCAGCAGAAAATCATCTTAGTGCATTTATGCTAGAATTACTGTTAATTATCCTTGTGGAGCTTTTCTCCCTGGGCCTCCACTGAAAATGGGCCAAAAGTCCAGTCGGACCTCTCCTGTAAACAAATGTAAAATAAATAAATAAATAAATAAAACAGAATGTGCTCAAATCAGAAAGAAAAACTCTGGTAGACTCAACCCAAGTTGCAAAATCCCATTTCCTTTATTGTGAAACAGATGAGCACTGCTGTATACATCACTGTTATCCGGCAAGTACAAGCCAAGCTCTGGGGTGGGCAGAGATGGGCTGGGAAATGCTTCTGATTGGAGATTCGAGGGGGCTGGCTCGAGTGTGAGCCCTCCCTTTGCCTGTGGATTGGATGCTGGGTGGCTGTCATAGAAGGGGCCATTCCAGCCTGTATCTGCCTCCTTCATTCAAGGAATTTTTTACATGTAATATGATCCAGATGAGGATCTTCTGGAAAAGTAGACATCTAAACCCTTAGTTAAAGTCCGTATACTGATCTGCGGCAACTTTCGTGTCAGCTTCATCAGATCTGTCCCAAATTATAAAGACATATGATATTAGAATAAAAAAGTAAAAATATATATAATGAAATATAAATAGAAATCTCCCATACTGTAGATCATTTTCGCCTTTATAATGGAACTGTGACATTGCTTTTACTGGAGCATGTGTGTGTGAGCAGATAATGTTAATGATCAAAAATAAATTGGTAGCAAGTGCCAGCCAGTGGGGATAAATCTTAAAATAAAACAGAACGTATTTAACACAAACATAAACTGGTATTTTTTTTTTACCTGTTTCTCCAAAAGCCATTTTGTAAATAGGTTCATAGGTACGTACTAGGCTATTGGCCCTAGGGCATAATTAAGCCTAGCCAAAATGTTTCGGCTGGCACCTCCCACGTGATTTAGTTACCTGCGCCTCTGTCGAGCAGGGCCACTGAAGTGATTCCCAGGGTGAATTTCCTGTTCCCTATCCTCTCATCAAGATTTCTCTTGAACAGCGCCAATGAGGAGCTATGCCTCACATATATGGGGACCTTATTCCAGAGCACGGGGAGTCTCTGGGACATGAATCTGTCCCTCCAACAAGTCCTGTTTATTGTTGAGGTCAGGTTAAGGTCCCTAGAGCGTGTAGCTAGGGTAGATTGGGTTTTCCTTAGGTGGAACATTTCCAGCAATTAGGGGTTTGACATAGCCTTGTATGTCAGGCAGAGATCACCTCTGAGAGACTTTTTCCTTTCAAATGTAACCATAATTATTTAGATTATGCCAGAATAAATCCATGAGCTGCCATGTCCAAAGGTTACAAGTAGGGTTCCCTTTCAATATGCCCTCTCTCTGCCTACTGAGGTTTGGCTGTAAATTTCAGCTAATACACCTGCTTGAAAGCATCAATCCACTCTCCGTTAACAGGTGTTTCTTAGGCAAGTGTAAGTACAAATTCTTCTGATTCAGTTTCCTGAGGCTAAGGATGCTATGGATGGAGCAGGACGAGATGAGCCCTGGTCTTTTACATGATTCCATTATGATTTGCTTTTGTAATTCCTATTTGGAAGAAGAAAATTGAACATACAAAATGTCAGTAAACTGATGATCAACAACTAATGGATGAAGACGATAAACATCGATTCACAAAGGCTCTAAAAACAGCAAAAGACTGCATCTTTTTGCAGGGAGATGCACTTTCTGGAGCAGTACAAAACTAAACAGGAAACTTGAATCTCTTACTTCAAAGTTTTTTGGGAGATGGGACAGTTTACCACATCCACTATGAAAGAATGCCTTAATCCTTTTGGCAAATACATTATGCCCATGTCCAGCATTAATATTGGGGTTCACTCCCTGGACAGAGCCATCCCTCAGGGCTGGGATTCTGACCAGGATGAGATATATAGCTGTATTTGCTGAGTATAACTTGGGCCCTCGGAAACTAAATCAGGGTGACAGATATTTTTTTTCTCTTCTAACTGCTACCTAAAGATGTTGGATGTGAAATGTCATACATAATGCATGAGAGCTCCCAAGCACATCAGGAGGAGGTCTGCTGATGTTGCTACTGCTGAAGAATCCTAATGATGGCTAAGAAGAGTCAGCTGCCAGGGAGTCCTCAACCCCCACTCCCTCAAAGGAAGGCCAGTGAAGTGATTGTGTCTTCTCAGTTTGGAAATCTTACTCTATATCATTATTTTTTTTAATTTTTATTGTATGTTTGTATATTGATTGGAGCTTTTTTCCTCAGGTCTCCACTGAAATTGGACCTTTGGCTTAGTTGATCCAACCTGGTTAACAAATGTCAAATAAATAAATAATCTTCACTATTTCTTATCTTAGCCTTTTTCCTTCCTGGCCTCATTCTCAAACCCAGGTCCCAGGCAACATGTCTGGATTCCCTCACTCTGTGTCAGTGGGAGGGCACAATCTTAACACTTTTAACCCATTTGATTAACTAATTCACCATTTACATGCCAACATCATTTTACAAAATAAAAAAAAATAAGCATGCGTTTCAAAATATCTGGAGAAAAAAACATTTTTAATTTTCTCTTTCACTGTAAATCTGTCACATATAGTCAGTGGTCTTTTAAGTGAAACAGCAACAAAAAGTGCTAAATTCTGGAAATCAAAATCCTTTCTGGTTGGTTTCTATCCCCTTCATTTCCATTATAGGGATAAGAGCAGAAAGAAACAGATTCTTGTGACTAAACCAACAGCCTTTTAAGTGACCATCTACCACCCACACTAACCTGCTGAATCCACTTTAAGCAAACTTCAGAGAAAGGTTGAACCCTGTGTGGAAAGACACCACCATTCTGCCTAAACTAATATAGGCCAATTCTCAGGGCAAACAAAAGTGTAGAAACAAAAGATTTCACCACCACTGAACATTGTTCCATAAAATTTACTTCAGAGGATTGGCATTTAATTAATTTTTGTCAACCTTTTGACATGTTCCCACCAAAAGAAAGGCAGGAACATGCATCTCTGTTTTTCACTTTCATGGAGAAACTCTGTGACATTGGTACTGGGAGCTGAAAAGTACTTAACCGAATAGTCCAATAAATAATTATATTGCCTCTGACAGGCTGGGAGCTGAAAAGTACTTAACCTGAACAGTCCAATAAATAATTATATTGCCTCTGACAGGCTGGGAGCTGAAAAGTACTTAACCTGAACAGTCCAATAAATAATTATACTGCCTCTGACAGGTTGAGAGCTGAAAAGTACTTAACCTGAACAGTCCAATAAATAATTATATTGACTCTGACAGGAGTGAAAAATAACAGCAGCCACTTACAAAGTTATGCACTTACTTTTGACCAGTATCAGCTTTTCTTACACTGAGTGGATGGCCATGGGATTTTGCCACTAGTGGGATGTCCTCTAGCAAAGGCTGGTGGATAAAGTTCCTAATGTGTGCAACTAGTGGGATGTCCAATAGCAAAGACTGGTGGATAAGGTTCCTAATGAGTGGCACCAGTGGGATGGCCACTAGCAAAAACTAGTGGATATGGTTCCTAATGTGTGGCACCAGTGAGATGGCCTCTGGCAAAGACTGGTGGATAAGGTTCCTAATGTGTGCCACCAGTGGGATGACCTCTAGCAAAGACTGGTGGATAAGGTTCCTAATGTGTGTCACCAGTAAGATGTCCTCTAGCAAAGACTGGTGGATAAGGTTCCTAATTTGTGGCACCAGTAAGATGTCCTCTGGCAAAGAGTGGTGGATAAGGTTCCTAATGTGTGGCACCAGTAAGATATCCTCTAGCAAGGACTGGTGGATAAGGTTCCTAATGTGTAGCACCAATAAGATGTCCTCTAGCAAAGACTGGTGGATAAAGTTCCTAATGTGTGCCACCAGTGGGATGGCCTCTAGCAAAGACTGGTGGATAAGGTTCCTAATGTGTGGCATCAGTAAGATGTCCTCTAGCAAAGTCTAGTGGATAAGGTTCCTGATGTGTGGCACCAGTAAGATGTCTTCTAGCAAGGACTGGTGGATAAGGTTCCTAATGTGTGGCACCAGTAAGGTGTCCTCTAGCAAAGACTGGTGGATAAGTTTCCTAATGTGTGGCACCAGTAAGATGTCCTCTAGCAAAGACTGGTGGATAAGGTTCCTAATGTGTGCTGCAATAGTATTAGAAGAGACAAGCAGATGCTTTTTGTAGTGCTGGATAATGGTCGAATGGGGCCATAGGCAGGGTAATGGATATGACCCTCCCACACACACAGCCCCCCTGGTCTGGCCCACAGGAGCCACCCTACAGCCACTCCACCCAGCAGTAGCCCCCACAGCAGCTATTCCAGTTTTCCAGTACTTGACTATTTCACCCACTTACCATAAACTCTCTTCAAACCTGTCAGCATGCATACAATTTTCTTCTTTACTTCTACAGTGTTTACAGATATTTGGATTTATTTTATTTCAAATTGCATAGCACAAACATTGATAGACATTTACTAAACAAAACAATACAGTCTCTCAGTGAAAATAGACTTGGCATGAACAACAGTAAACTTCTTTGCCCTTGATAAATCACATTCATTGAAACTGTATTGAAATACACATTCATAGAAAATACACCTGGCTAGTGCCAAATTAAGAGTACCTTTGTGCTGTTTCATTTGTTTCACCTTCCCGACTATAAAATCATATTCCTTGTATAATACAGCACCACTTGTTAAAGTGAGTTTTAAATTTGTAGTTTTGAACATTTTTGCAGTAAGCAATGAAATAAAATGTGTGAACCAATAATGGCAAAACTACCCATTTCAGAACATTTCAACCATAAAAAAACACCTAAAGAAAAACATATCCCCTCAAGCCACATGCTCTAGGGATCTAAACCTCACCACAACAATAAATAGGACATGCTGGATGGATAGATTCCTGTCCCAGAGACTTCCCATGCTTTGGAACAAGATTCCAATCTACATTAGGCAGAGCTCCTCCCTTACACTCTTTAAGAGAAACCTTGACGAGTGGATGGGAAACAGAAAGTTTACCCCAGGGATCACTTCAATGGATCTGCTGGACAGAGGCAAAGGGAACTAATCTAAAGGGGTGGCGAAAGCCAACACATTCTGGCTAGGCTTATAAATGCCTTCGGGCAGATAGCCTAGTACCTACCTATGAACCTATAAATCTCCACTCAAACTTCTGTCATTACAATCCACCAATATCAGTTGATATGCACAATCTCTGCAGAAGTAAAAGTCATCTGAATAATTCCACCTTAAAGAGATCTGTAACTAGTGAAGAGGCTGCTGCTAGCAAACAACCTTATATTTCAGTGTTTCATTCACAAATTCAGTGCCTGCTGCCCTTGAAGAATAAATTTCCAATGTTAAATAAAAAAATAAATAAATTATAAAAAAATGATGTGCTGGTAATACTGCAATAAGAAGTGGCTGGCAAACCGACAACAGGTTCATAGTTACTAGGCATCTCAACCAAAGGAGGACACACTCAGGAGTGCAGCACCCCTACCCCTTATGCTGCACAGTAGTGTCAGCAATCAGTCTATCTGTTGAGGGAAGTAAACCCACAACCTTCTCCACCAAAAACAAGTGTGCTACCTGTTGTACCACTGACATCGAAGAACGCAGCTTTGAAACTGTGCATGACTTGGACAGAGGGTACTCCTCAGTGATTAATGAAAAATAAATAAATAAAATTAAAGGAGACCTGGCAGTTGGTGTGGAGGTTTAAGGCACTTGCCTGCCCTCAATAATTAAGTTTCAGGGTTTGACTCTGAGAGTCACTTAACTAGACAGTGCCTCTAACTGGGGCATTACACACACACACACACACACACACACACACACACACACACACACACACACACACACACCTTTGTCTACCTTAAAGGAAAGGTCATCTTTGCACACAAAAGAATGGATCCCTCCCCAGGTTTAACTTAATCTTCAGTGATGCTGTTTTCTCTCTATCTCCAGGTTTTACTTGATCTTCAGGGATCCTGTTTTCTCCCCAGCTTCTGCTTAATTTCTCACATAGGTTTAGTTGCCAGCTTAAATCTCCATCATGGGTTCTTATGTTGTCCTAATGAGGAGGTTTATGGGGCTTATGGAAGTTTCAAGTTAAGGAAGTTTCCTAATGTTTGCTGTGTTTATGGAAGGATCACTCACAGGCTTTATTTATTTATTTTTTTAACTTATTGTTACCAAATATATATATATATATATATATATATATATATATATTTTTTATATAGGGAAGCTGGGCCCCCCCCCAACCAACACTGGTCCCCCAAGCTAATACAGGCCCTGGGGAGCTACCTAGGTTGCATAGTACTGGATCTGGCTCTGGCTCTGAGACCTGAAATACATGAGTGTGTTGTTGCTTATCTGGTAGCACACTCATATTTGATGCTGGAAAATTAGAATATGGTGGGTTCTGTTCCCATACCAGGTGGTATGCGGGATGTTGCACTCCTGAGTATGTGATTGTTTGGATGATATGTTATTTTGGTGTCCCATCTATCTGCATTAGTGGTAATTCAAGTGGATGTAAAAGATCCCGTGGCACTTTTTGAAAGAGTAGGGGAATTTGCCTGGTGCCCTGACCAAAGTTCCTCTAGTCAATATGAATGCCACCTTGGGTGTCCTTTGAAAGTAGGTTATGAGCTTAGTGGAAATAGACCTGTCAGCAAAACACAAATAAATAAATAAACAAATGAGTAAATAAATAAATAACGCACGTAATACATCATTTCATACTCATCCTAGTTCTATTTGCCCCACCCAAATTCACACTGTCTTCCATTAATTAAAAATCTCCCGCAGCTGTTATGTGAGGTTGCCTTCTTTGGCACTTGTTTTCTATGAAAGAACACACGGGCTGTTACAAGAAGAATGACAAATGGTCACATTGGATGAAAGGGACACACTTACTCTGTGAAAGTAATAACCTATGGATTGTTTAAAAAAAAAAAAAAAGATCAATAACCACTGTTCATGTCCCATCACTAACCCAGTCCTTCATAAAACTATTTACTCAAGGATTATCACCATTTTGTGATTATTATTTCTGTTTGCTAACAAGCAAATGTTTTGCTGAGTTAATAACCCATTTTCAAGGGGAAACCAAGAGAGAAAAGTTCCACAGTACATCTGGGAGAAGGTTACAAGACACAGCATGGTATAAACATGCTCCATAGTTCATACATCATGAAGGGCTACTGCAGAAAATAAACTTCAGTATAAATCAAATTAAACAGTTAGATAAAGCAGCCGCGGCAGAAAAGGTGAAGTGGTAGCAGTGCAAGCAAAGTCAGGGCGACTGCAGAATAGAGCTCTTCAAGAAATTCACAACTAATTGCTATAATGGGACCATGGACTGTCTGTTTGACTAATTATTCTACAATATTGCCCCCAGCTGTTAAATGAAGTAACCTCCAACTGAACAGGAATTCAGTGCAAATCCAGAAAGAAGTTATTTGACTGATTTCACTGCTGCTAAGGACTTGCTTAGTATTTATATTGGGGGTTTCTGTGATCTCACTCCACCCTCGGATAAAACCCACTCTATTTCTTGCCAGAGACTTAGGTGGTAAAAAGTAATTCTGTGACAAATTTATAAACAAACTATAGTGGTGAGGTGACTCATTTCCTGTAGACAGTAGGGAATGTTTTATGAAGGAAACCCTTGTCTTTTCTGAGCTGCATATGTGCATTTGTGAGTATGATATGTGTGCAATGTGATATGTTTAATGATTCATTTGTTACGCAGTACAAATGAGAGTTCTTTTACCGTTGTATTTTTATCCATAATGGACACAGAGCTTAGGTTCACTTGTGTTTCCCCAGCTGTATCATGATGAGCAACACAGTGACTCAGTGGTAAAGATCAAAGCCACATAGTGCCAGGGTTCAGCCTTCGGCTCCAGACACTATCTGTGTGGTGTTTGCATGTTCTTCCCATGTCTGTGCATGTTTGTTTTCCCACAGGGATCTCAGTTTTCTTGTTTTCTTCCACTTATCTATGGACATTCTGTTAGACTGGCTACCTTAAAACTGTGTGTATATATATATATATATATATATATATATATATATATATATATATATATATATATATATATAGATATAGATATATAGATAGATATAGATATATAGATATAGATATATAGATAGATATAGATAGATATAGATGTGTGTGTGTGTGTGTGTGTGTGTGTGTGTGTGTGTGTGTGTGTGTGTGTGTGTGTGTTACATTTGCTCTTCTCCGGGCTGGGGCTAAAAAGGCCTTAATAAAGAAACACCAGCTTCTGAGCCCTCAAGCCTTTCTGTGTTAGACAGAAGCCTTCTAGCTTATCAGTGGGAGTGGTAAGCACTAGGTATCCTATCTGCCACAAGAGGAGTGGTTTCTGGCCCAGAAATTGTAGTTTATTGACCGTTTGTGCAGTTTTTTCCATTTCTTTCAACTTTCTGTTTTAAAAGCCAGCATTTGTGCTTGTTTCCCACCTTTCCTATAACTAGTCTAGTCCAGATACAGATTTGCTATATCCAGGACTGTTTGTAAGCTTCTGAGCGGTGTCAAAGTCTGGTCCTCAATTTTTCCCTTAGATCTGCTAGTTCTCTCCTCTCCTGCACTTTTACTAGCTTATTAGTCTAGCACTTTACCAGGCTTCTTGTAGCAATTATTGTAGTGCAAAAAAGTGCTACTAGCACTAAACATTCTACAAGGAAACAGCTCCAGTACTTATTATTAATGCCCACCCCTCCACTCCTCCAGGCATGTCTAAAGGTCAGTTCCCTGTACATTCCCCTATTAACCTGGTGAACTTGGGCAACCTGAGGCAATGTAGCAACTGTCTCATGTACACTGACAACCCTCTCCTGTTACCCCCAACACTCAGACTTGTGAGAGATGTACTTATATATCCAAATTGGAAGCCACGCACTCTCCAGCCAAGATCGGAATAGCTGGTCAAGAGGAGAAGGTCAACACTTGCACCACACCACATGGAACACATAGTTCTCCAGAACACACACCAGCACTGCCTTCACATAAAAACACAAACCACACACCCACCTTCGCAGAGGCTCTCAATAAAAATCTAACCGAACAGCAGAGACCTCCAAGGCAGAAATGCACTCAACCACCATAACACAACACTAATCATGAGACACATAACTGTCCTAAACAGTGTGCCACTCAACCAAAGCCCCTGAAGCAAAACAGCATGCCCAACACACAAGTCATAGGTGACTCGAAAGTGAGGCACACTGATGTCCCACTCACTAGGGTGAATAAGGAGAAAGTAATAGTCAGCTGCCTGTCAGGTGCCAGGATCTGCCACATAATGCACGCACTCAGGTCCCTCAACAACAGGTACAAATATGACTCTGTCATTGTACATGTGGGTGTGAATGACCTGAGTCGTACCTCCCTGGACTACATGAAAAGAGACATGGAGGAGCTTTCAGATTATGTAGCCCAGGCGGGTATGACCCTTGCCCTGAGCAGTATCCTACCATCACCCAGAATTATACCACAGTACAAGCAGAAAATGACTGATTTCAACAACTGGCTAAGTTTCTGCTGTCATTTTAAGGGGATCCAGTATCTGTCTGCCTGGGATGACATGGCTGACAGACCATGATGCTTTGCTAGAGATGGCCTGCATCTGTCACCCCTGGGCTTCCACATACTGGCCAAGGCTCTTGCCACCCCTATAGTGCCTTTTTTAGGTGGTGTTCCAAAGACCAAATTGCCACCATAACAGCTGCAAACAAATGCAGTCTGAGGGTCATACTGCTCAACGCTAGAAATCTAAATCTCAAAATGCAGTTGCTCAAAGCACTCCTTAAAATAGAGAACATCGACGCTTGTGCTGTAACAGAGACCTGATTCAAGGCAGCAGAAAGCACCTCTGCACTACCAGGCTATAACTCATTCCACACCTTTCGGCCCCAGAACTTGGACCGTAGCTCCAAAGGCAATGGTGTTTCCATATTCGTAAAGGATGTGCACACCTCCAGACTGGTAGCCCAACATAACGCATCAGAGATACTTCAGGTGCAGCTAACATTGGGTAAGACAGCGATTCAGGTCGTAGCTTGCTATAGGTCTCTAACCATGTCCCAAGACTCACATGCCATGTTCCTAAGCACCCTGGAAAATATTAGGGTCCAACCTAACACTCTAATACTGGGCGACTTCAACTACCCCTCCATTAACTGGGAAAACTACTCATGTAACAATACACTTGCCCAACATTTCCTGGAATTCATTAATTCAAATGCCCTGGAACAGCTTGTTCGTACCCCCACTAGAGGTAGCAACATCCTTGACCTGGTCATTACTAACATGGGCGACCATTGCTCTACACCAGTAGTCAACTCCTCCCTGGTTAGATCTGACCACAAACTAATCACCTTAGAAATCCACCCCCCCCCCCCCCCCACAAAAGTAACCACCATGAAAAATTTCTCCAAAGCTAACTTTGGGCTCCTAAAAACAGAGGTGTCTAACTTCACAGCACCCATGCAAATGGATAATAGTTGCATGACTGCCAAATCGTATACCAATGCACTGTACGAACACATACACAAATGCATGGCTCTCACCATACCCAATAGAACCAAGATGCTCTCCTCCAAAAAGGAAGCCAATCAGGTGGTTCCCTGCCATAAGGGGTTGGGAGGGTGGCCTAATGGTTAAAGTGTTTGCCTTACAAACACAAGGTGCAGGGTTTGAGTCTCACAAGGGATAATTGGCTAGGCTTAAAAATGGCTCGCAAGGGCAGTTAGCCTAGTACTAATCTATGAACCTATGAACTTATAAACAAACTCTACAACAGAAGGAGGACACTGATGTGGAATAATGTGAAGTCCCAAAAATGGAAAAACTCCCTTATCAGCCTCAACAAAATGTTGAGATCTCTCATCAAATCCTCTAAAGCTAGCTAGCTATGAAAATAGAATTGCAGCAGATAGTAAAGACAACCACAAGGCCTTCTATAGTTATGTAAAGAATCTCCACGGCAATACCCAGATTTGCTCTGAGCTACTGCACAATGGTACCTCCTATACCGAGCCAACAGATATTTACAATATACTGGCCAACAGATTCAGTACCAACTTTACCCTTCTCTCCCCCCAAAAGGACCAATCACAATAACAGTAGATTGCCAGGCACCCAGTATTACTGCTGCACAGGTTAAAACAGCAGTGTCCAAGGCTAAGAATACAGCTTCTATGGGACCTGACAATATCCCTGGCTGTGTTCTACATGAACTACAGAGTGAACTGGCACCTCACCTGCGTACCCTGTTCAACCACAGCCTCACCTCAGGCTCTGTCCCTACCGAATGGCGCACTGCTATGGTCATCCCTCTCCACAAAGAAGGAGTGACTACAGACCCTGGAAACAATTGTTCCATTAGCCTGACGATTCTGATATGCAAAGCTTCATCATGGACCTAATAAACAAAGATATAGGGAATCTCCAAACTCTGGATCCCACACACTTTGGTTTTGTGAAGGGTAAATCATGCCTGCTCAACTTGGTCGACCTCTTTGAGTCAGTCATGCAAAAAGCAGAAACCTGATCTCACCGCAATGAGTCAGTCACCAGAGCTTTGGATGAAAGCAAGGTGGTTCATACAGTCTACCTTGATCTGGCCAAGGCCTTTGATACCATTCCCACTCAGGAATCATAGAAAAACTCACTAAGCTAGGCATCAATCCCTACATCACTAGGTGGGTTGCAAACTGGCTCACAGAAAGAACCCACAGTGTCAAAGTAGCTGACTCCAAGTCAAACTGCCGACCAGTCACGAGTGGAGTCCCACAGGGTTCAGTCCTGGGTCATCTCCTGTTTGGTATCTACTTCTCTGAAGTCCAGGCCAACACAAAGGGACTCTGGCTGACAAAGTTTGCAGACGATTGCAAGTTGGGAGCTATTATTAACTCCCCAAGTGATGTTGACATCCTACAGAAAAGCCTCACTGAGACCAACGACTGGTGTCAGAACCATGGCCTTAAGCTCAATGCCAAAAAATGTATTGTCATCCCCTTTGAGAAAAACCCAGTTCCCATGAATTACCACATCGATGGTAGTCCACTGAAAACAGAAAGCGTTATAAGAGATCTGGGAACACAGGTTGACTGCAACTTCTCTTCTGACCACCACATTGCCACTGTGGTCAGAAAGTCCTTCTATGTGGCACATCTCATTACTAAGGGTTTTGCGTCCAGGAAGAAAGAGGTCATTGTCTCCCTCTATGCTTCCCTCATTAGCCCAGTCATTGAGTACAATGCCCCATTTGGCATGTACCTCACTAAGCACCTGCAACAACTGCAGAGGCCCAAAAGTACCTCACAAAGAGGGACCTAGGCCTTAAACATTTGTCCTATATGGACAGATTCAAAAAACTCCAACTATTCTCTGTCTCATATCACCTACTTAGAGACCATCTCTGCTTGACTTACAAAGCCATGTCTGACCCAACTCTGTTAGAAATGCTACATCTAAAGAAATCCCAATCCCTCCACACCACACTCCAGAGACCTCAACCTCATTACCACAATCAACAAAACATGCTGGAGGGACAGATTTATAACCCAGAGACTGTCCATGCTATGGAATAGACTTCCCATACATGTCAAGCAGAGCACCTCACTGGCTCTCTTCAAGAGAAATCTTGATGAGTGGATGGGAAATAGAAAATTAACACGAGGGATCACTCCAGTGGCTTTACTCGACAGAGGCACTGGGAACTAAGGTTGGGTGGCATGATGCCAGGGTAATCCTATGGGCTAGGCTTATAAAGGCTCCAGGGCTATTAGCCTAGTACACACCTATGAACCTATGAACCAGTTTACTTTCCTGGTTGACAAATAAACAAGATGAGGGTTGAAGGTTGGAATAATGGTTAAAGGTGTTTTCATTGTAATCACAAGGTACAGAGTTTGATTCTCAACTTCAGATGGGAGATTGGCTAGGCTTAAAATGACCGAGAAGTGCAGCTCGCCGTTTACTAGCCTATGAACCTATGAAATAATGTGTGTGTGTGTGTGTGTGTGTGTGTGTGTGTGTGTGTGTGTGTGTGTGTGTGTGTGTGTGTGTGTGTGTGTGTGTGTGTGTGTGTGTGGTGTGTGTGTGTGTGTGTGTGTGTGTGTATATATATATATATGTGTGTGTGTGTGTGTGTGTGTGTGTGTGTGTGTGTGTGTGTGTGTGTGTGTGTGTGTGTGTGTGTGTGTGTGTGTGTGTGTGTGTGTGTGTGTGCATTTATATATATATATATATATATATATATATATATATATATATATATATATATATATATAAAATTATTAGGCTGGGAGGATTTCAGGAGACAAAGTCAGATCTAGAAGGACAGACAAAGCTTATTTTCCGCGTGTGCTCCTCTCCCTTATAAATGTATATTTGAAACTAGATAACTCAAAACAATTTGTCTACACTTGCTAAGGGAATGATGCAGCTTGGGAACTTTTCAGTGGTGTACCAGTTTGGCCATTAAGGGATAATTCATCAAGAAATCCATCTGAAATTGTTTATTCGTTTATTTATTTGATTACTTTTTTGTTGTTGACAATGTTAGTCTGACTAGGTAAGGCTATTTTCAGACAGGATTCAGGGCAGTATTCATACTGATTAGGGCAAATATGACCAGGAAAATGGGGAAGTTCCCTTACTATTTCATATTTTTATTTACAGACATTTGCAGAAATCAATTAAACCCAACAAAGAGAAGGATTTTATTACAACTCCATCCAATTATAACAGGTCGTCAGCTATACCGAAACATAATGACACTAGACTCGGGATTGCAAGGTAATTATGCAGCTTTAATTCCACACAAAATGGCAGCATATTAAGAACTTAGCCTTCCAAATCTATCCCTTCTCAATACTTTTTACATAGGTAAGATCCTTAAAAAATCATTTACAACCAACTCAGCACTTACCTTGACAAATCCCATTTATTTTCTCAGAAGCAGCACGGTGTTTGGGCAGGTAGAACTACCATGACTGCTCTCTGGCCACTCATTAATGACATCCTCACTAACACAGATAAAGGTAACTTCACTGGGGCAGTATTCATTGAATTTACCTGGCCTTTGACGTGGTTGACCCCTCCATACATCCTGTTATCCCATTTACAAGATATCGGTGTAAGCTCTGAATCTACCTAAACTTTCACAGATAGAATTGGGCCTGCCTTATCATATATCACTCTTTCAGGGCTTCATCAGGGATCAGTTCTTCCACCAATACTATTTTCCATTTTTATTAGATAAAAACCAAGGAATCCACCACGATGTAGGAAAATAAAAGCTTTAATTCCACAAGACAAGACCAGAAAACGAGCGCTTTCACATACGCCAAGTATGCTTCATCAGGTTACATTTAAATGAATAAATCACTTTGCTTATATACTAACTAAATGCTGAAAATTAATCAATTAATTACAATGATTAATTAGCTAATCAAGTGATCAGGTAGTGAAGCATTTGTTAAGTTTTTTAAAAAGACATAACATCACTTTACTTCTGTTCTTTAGTCTGACTACATATGTTAAAACAACTGCATCAACGAATAAAAATATATATATGTCTATATCTAGTGAAAACATTCCTATGTATATAAATGTAAGTATATAAATACTTATATATTAAAAATATTGTTATATATATATATAGAAATTATTACCAATGTGCCTTAAAAAACAATCCTAAAAATCTATATACAATTAATGTGTGTAGAACTAATTTGTCTAAATACCAAACATTCCACTACGGATAGTTGAGCATAAATATGAACATATATATTTTCCATTTTTATAAATAAACTGTCTCTTAGTCTAACTCATCTACAACTCATTCTTTATTTTGATGACTTCGTAGACTATAGATGCAACCCTTCTCACAACATCATACAAAATCAACTTCATAGGTTCATAGGTTCATACTAGGCTATCTGCCCTAGGGCATTTATAAGCCTAGCCAGATTGTGTTTGGCTTTCACCACCCATTTTAAATTTATTTTGCTATGCCCTTTTTCGAGGTTAGTATACTGTGCCTCTAACAGTGACACAGAAGTGATACCCGGGGTAAACCTACGATCTCCCATCCACTCATCAAGATTCCTCTTGAAGAGAGTCAATGAGGGACTCTGCCTAACCTGGACTGGGATTTTATTCCAGAGTGAAGGGAGCCTCTGGGTTATGAATCTGTCCCTCCAGCATGTCCTATTTATTTCAGTGCTGAGGTTCAAGTCTCTCGAGCATGTAGCTCGATGGGATTTGGATTTTCTGAGGTGCAGCATGTCCATTAATTCCGGGTTGGACATGACTTTATACGTCAGGCACAGATCGCCTCTGAGTAGAGCTGGAGTTTCTTTAACCGGGCAGCATATGGCATCTGTTTGAGCCCTTTGATCCTCTTGGTGAGGTACTTTTGGGGTCTTTCCAGTTGCTGCAGGTGTCTGGTAAGGTACATCCCAAAAGGGGCATTGTACTCAATTATGGGCCTGATGAGGGATGAGTAAAGAGGCACGATGACCTCCCCTGATCTAGATGTGAATCCCTTCATGATTAGGTGGGCTATATAAAATGTTTTTCTAACCCCTTTGGCCACGTGGTTGTCAAATGAGAGATTGCTATCAACTTGGGTCCCCAGGTCCCTAATTACTTCTTCTGTACTTAATGGATTACCACCTATGTGGTAATTTGTGGGCACTTTGTTTTTGCCAAAGGGGATGACTATACACTTTTTGGCATTTAGCTTGAGGCCATGGCTCTGGCACCAGTTGTCTGTTTCTATGAGGCCCTTTTGCAGGATGCTTGTGTCGGCTGGAGAGTCGATTATGGCACCCAGTTTGCAGTCATCTGCGAACTTGGTCAGCCACAGTCCTTCCGTGTTGGCCTGAACCTCCGAGAAATTTATACAGAACAAGAGAGGTCCCAGGACTGAGCCTTGTGGGACATCACTTGTAACTAGTTTGGAGTCTGACATGGCTCCAGCAATTCTAACCATGTGGGTTCTGTCCTTGAGCCAGTTTGCAATCCATCTAGTGACATAGGGGTTTATATATAAGCTGGTGAGCTTATCTATAATGCCCGAGTGGGGTATTGTATCGAAGGCTTTTGCGAGGTCCAGGTAGGCTGTGTGGACCACCTTCCCCTCGTCAATGGCCTTGGTGACTGTTTCAAAGAAATCAACTAGGTTTAAGAGGCAGGATCTGCCCTTAACAAAGCCAAACTGGGTAGGATCCAGTGTCTGTAAGTCCCCAATATCTTTATTTATAAGGTCCATGATGATCCTTTCCATAGCTTTGCAGACCAAGCTAGTCAGGCTTATGGGGCGATAGTTTCCAGGATCCATTGAGGCACCACCTTTATGGAGATGGACCACTGTTGCTGTACGCCACTCTTTGGGCACATATCCTGTAGTAAGGCTGAGATTGAACAGCAGTTTTATGTTTGGGTTTAGCTCTTCTTGGAGTTCATGTAGGATGCAGCCCGGGACACCGTCTGGTCCCATTGATGCTGTGTTTTTTGCTTTCGAGAGGGCGGCTCTTACCTGAGCATCTGAGATGTCAGGGGGGCAGCACTCTGCTGGGATAGATATTTGCCCTTTTGGTGGGGAGGGAGAAGTTTGCGCTGAACCTGTCAGCTAGGATGTTGGCAATGTCTGTGGGTTCGGTGTATTTTTTGTCATTTTGGACTAATTCTGAGCATATCTGGGAATTACCACCCAGATTCCTAACATAACTAAAGAAAGCCTTGTGATTATCCTTAGTGTCCTGTGCAATTTTTCCTCTCAAAGCTGGCCTTAGACAATTTTATGAGTGCCCGTAGTTTTTTGCTAATACTGATCAGTGATGCCTTCCCTTTTTGGGATTTTGCTCTATCATTTAGTAGCTTCCTCCTTCTATTGTATAGTTTGTTTATGGCTGGGGTCCACCAGACAGGACGTCTGCCTTTGGAGGATTGGGTCTTGGTTTTATTTGGGATCGCATGATCCATGCATTCCTGAAGGTATTCATAGAATGCGTTTATAAAGGATTCTGCGGTCTGGGCCGTATTTTCCACACGCCCGGGGGCTTTGAAGAATTCCACCTCAGTTTTGAGGAGTGTGAAATTTGCTTTAGAGAAGTTTTTCACTGTGGTTTTCTGGGCAGGGGATGGGGTCGGGATGTGAATATCCAGTGAGATTAGTTTATGGTCTGATCTTACCAGTGAGGGATACACTTCTTGTCTGGAGCATAGAGCCCCCATGTTGGTGATGATCAGGTGCAGTGTGTTTACCCTCTTGTGGGAGTGGTAATAAGTTGTTCCATAGCATTTGAGTTTATAAATTCTAGGAACCTTTGGGCTAGGGTGTTGGAGCTAGAGTAATGCTCCCAGTCTATGTTTGGGTAGTTGAAGTCGCCCAATATAATGGTGTTTGGAGAGACCTTCATATTTTCCAGTGTTCTCAGGAAGGCTGAGTGGGGTTCCTGGGTTTTGGAGGGTGGTCTGTAGCAGGCTATAAACTGGAAGGCAGTTTTACCCACTGTTAGTTGCACATGGATAGTCTATGATGCTTCGTGCTTTGCCACCAACCTGGAGGTGTGGGTATCTTTGATGAATATCGATACTCCCCTTCCTTTTGTGGTTCGGTCCAAGTTTTGGGGCAGAAAAGCATGGTATGAGGTATAACCTGGTAGTGCTGGGGTGCTCTCGGGAGCCCTGAACCAGGTTTCTGTTACTCCACAGATATTGATGTTCTCCATGCTAAGGAGAGTTTCGAGTGCGTGCATCTTGAGGTTTAAACTACTGGCGTTGAGTAGCATTACTCTTAGTTTCTTATCCCTTGTGATACCTATGGAGGTGGGTTTGTCTTTTGAGCCTTGCCTAAAAAAGGCACTATGTGGGTAGCAAGAGCCTTTGCCAATATCCGAAAGCCCAGGGGTGACAGGTGCAAGCCGTCCCTAGTGAAGCATCGTGGCTTGTCGAGCATATCATCCCAAGCTGGCAGGCATTGGATCCCCTTTGAATGACACCAGTACTTAAGCTAATTGTTGAAATTGATCATCTTGTCTTCATATTGTGGCATCATTCTTGGTGAGGGTAAGATGCTACTCAAGGTCAGGGTCATACCGGCCTGGGCTACATGCTCAGAGAGCTCCTCTATGTCTCTTTTCATGTAGTCCAGGGAGGTACGTCTCAGGTCATTCACACCAGCATGGACAATGACTGAGTCATATTTGTACTTGCCTTGGAGTGACCTGAGTGCTTGTGTTATGTGGTGGATCCTAGCGCCCGACAGGCTGCTCACCATGACCCTCTCCTTGTTCAGCCTGGTGAGCGGGACGTCAGTGTGCCTGACGATAGAGTCACCTATTACAAGTGTATCAGGTGTGTTGTTTAGTCTTAAGGGCTGTGACTGTTCGGCACACTGGCTTTGTGAGATATGTGTTGCACGTGTTTTGTTTTGGGGTAGCGGTTGCTTGGGTGTCTGCTTTGGAGGTCTCTGCTACTTAGGCAGATCTTTATTTAGAGCCTCAGTATGTTTTTGTGTGATTATGTGTTTGGTTTGCTGTCGTGGTAGGTCTATGTGAGACTGGAATTGTAGTGAGTGTGGTTTCCTTCTCCTCCTGACTGGTTATGCCATTACTGAGTTGAGAGAGCTTAGCCTCCAGTTTGGCTATATGGTTGCATCTCTCACATGTGTTGGAATTTGTTGGGAGGAGGAGAGGGTTGTCTGTGTACATGAGGCAGTTGTAACATTGCCTCAAGATTCCCAGATTCACCAGCTGGACCGGAGAGGAGATTGCCAACTGACCTTTGGACATGCTAGAATAATATTGGGAATTCCTTTATAATTGAAAACAAGGGCCAGTGGGGAGTGAGGGTGTAGTGCTTTTAATTTTTAGTGCTGACATATAATTGCTTTAGTGAGAAAGTGCCAGGTAACTTAAGTGCAATTTGTTACAGGTCATGCTGACCTACAACTAAACAACTGGTTCTAAAACACTACTCCTCAATCCTATAAAAAAGTCCAAAAAGGCACAAAGAAAAGACTCACTAAAGCCACTAGCCTTCTCCATGTCAAAGGCCTAGACAACATCCTAATGGAATTTGCCACATCATTTGAATACTTCGGTATTTGGCATGACCAATTCCTCAACTTCTAAGACAGCATTCAGAAAGTCGAATCTAAAGTCAACTGCCTTCTGTTCAGGGCCCAAAAGATTTCTCATTTCCTCTCACAACCTAATAGAGCAGCCTAAGTAAAGGTGTCCATCTTGCAAAACTGGAATATGGCCAACCCCTATTCACCACTGCCTTATAAAACAATCTACCAGCTTATAATGTATTTATTTATTTACATTTGTTTACCAGGAAATTCCGACTGGACGCAGGTCCTTTTTCAGCGGATGCCCAGGGAGAAAAGCTCCACATCATGTACATGATAAATAGAGATACAAAGTTGCAGAAATAGTAAACAACATTACAGGTTGTTGGCTTTAATACAATAACAAGATATTGATTATCAGCAGTATATACACTAAATGTTGCAAGTTAAGATAGTTTATTGTCATTTATAATATTAGTAACAAAGTTGTCAGACAAGATGTTAAAGTATGTAAAGACAACTAGCTATTTCTGACTTTGGTTAGTAGTGGCGGTAGTATAGTTGGGTTAAGAGTCTCGGTGGGGGGGGTGCAAGGACAAAGCCAGTGCAAATTTAAGTGGAATTTGAGCACAGTCTTGAAAAGGCTGCTGAAAGGTGGAGTAGTTATAGAGGGTGGAAAATTGTTCCAAAGTTTAAATATGGTACATGAAAATATGGTTTCTCCTGCTGAGTTTTGGGTTTGATAACAGTGAGTTGATTTTTGTTGCTTGATCTTGGGGGCCTAGTAGAGTGAATGGGTTGGAGAAGGGTTTGAAGAGAAGGGATGTTAAGGGGGTGATTAATAAGTTTATGAGCAAGGGTGAGTTGATTAAAGTGAAGGAGTTGTGGGAGTTCTAGCCAGTTTAGTTCTTTAAGGGAGATACAATGATGGCTGCAGTAGGAGGTTCCAGTGGCAAATTTAGCAATTTTGTTGCAACAAGCATTCAGCTTGTTTATTTCTGTCTGTTTAAGGTTGGTAAGTATGGGAGATGCATAGAGTAGGGTAGAGATTAGCTGGGAATTGTCTATGGAGATTCTAGCCACCTTGGTTAGGAATTGGCGGCTTCGATATAATGCACCAAGTTTCTTGTGAACTTTTTTTACTGTGAGAGATATGTGGGTGGTAAATCTAAGTTTGTTGTCTATTTCCACACCGAGTAATTTTGTGTGTTCTGATGGAAAGATGATGGTATTGTCTTTGGCAAGAATGTTGAAGTGGGGGTGTTTTGGTTGGCATTGGAAGGTTGGAACAGGAGAAGTTTTGTCTTACTTGGGTTGAGTAGGAGCTGAGCATTGGATAGCCATCTTTCTACAGAAGAGAATGATTCCTGTGTGATTTGTTGTAGCTCTGGTAGAGTGGGGACAGAGCAGATGCGAGTAGAGTCATCTGCGTACTGTATAACAGATGCTTGTGTGGTGGCAGTATGTAGGTTGTTAGTGAAAAGTGAGAATAGCAGAGGGCCAAGGATAGACCCTTGGGGAACTCCGAGAGTAACTGGGAGGTGAGGTGATATGTTATCATCCCAGATTACTGATTGCTGGTGTCTGTGTAGATAGCTGTGGAACCAGTTGCAGGCTGATTGTGAGAAGGAGAGGTTGGGGAGAATAGAGAGTAGTAGCTCATGTCAATGGCCTTTGAGAGATCTAGAAATACAGCAGTAGAGAAGAGGCCATTGTTTTTGTGATGACGTATAGTGTTGGTGAAGGAGAGCAGAGCAGGGGTAGTGCAGTGATATGGCTAGTTGGAGGTAGGTACTGAGGTGAAGAAGAAAGAAGTGGGTGGGGGTTTAGGGTTGGTTGGGGGGGCTGTTGGTTTGTGTTGTGTTTAGAGATGTTATAGTGAAGTGTTTGTGTTTGTTGAGAAGCTTCAGCTGGAGGCTGACTGGACTGGGGGGATGCTGGGGCTGGGGGGAGGATAGTGTTAATAGTGGATGTTAATAGTGGACCAAAGTTGATTGAGTTTAGGTGATTGTTTGAGAGTGAGTGTAGGTTTATAGTAGAGTTATAGTTAAATTATATTCTGATTTTATAATCTCTTTCTGATTACATCTGCATTTCACATTACACTCCACAACTCCTCAGCAAAAAGGCAAGCACAGAAAAAAGGCAAGGCAGCTAAATCTCTTTGTGAGGCAAAAGGCTTCACATTCTTTCACCACCAAACTTCTTCACCTTAACAGACCTCCTATCCACCCACTGCTATACATCCTAACATCCAATACTACTAAGACTACAACCGACCACAGCTTCTCTCTTCTTGCCACTAAACTGTGGAAATCATTGCCACCTAACCTTACTGACATCAGAGACTACAAACAGTACCTCAGTCCAAACAATGCCTACCTAAATAATATAAGTGCACATGTTAGGACATAGGCCATGTCACCTAACTCCAATGGTTACACGATTATATTCCTCCCAGTAAAAAATCAACTGCTTAATCTCCTAATCTTTCTGCCATATAAAGTCATACAAACTGCTTCTCCATTTGCCCTATGCATTAATCATCATCATCAGCTTCATCTTCATCAACAACTCCCTTTTCCCCATTTCTAATTGGGGTCAGAAGGTTGTGTGAACTGTCACAATCTCTCTCAATCTTTCTCTCTGTATTCAATGCCACTTTCATACCTGCTTCGACACTCATTCCTTACTGTCACAGGTCTACTGTCACATAATCCATCCACCTCATTGCTGGATGCCCTGATTTTCTCTAGCATTTCTTCCTGTCTTCCCCAAATCTTCTTCACCAGATTGTCTTCTGCTTTCCTGCACATGCCCGAACCACCATAATCTGTTCTCTTTGACATTTCCTGCTATTGGAGCTACTTTGGCTTCTGCTCTTACATCCTCATTTCTTCATCCATCCCACAGTGTGCATCTACCACCTGTCTTAGGCACTTCATCACCTCTAGCTTCCTCATCTACTCTGCCTTTACTGCCCAGGTTTCAGTACCATACAGTTATAGTGGTGGCACCACTATTTTGTACACCTTACTTTTCAGCTTCTTTGGCATTCTTCTGTCATACACTACCCCTGACACTCTGTGCCAGTTGGCTGCAGCCCCTCTGATTCTAAATATGACATCATCAGTCAGACTTCCCTCCTCAACCACCCCTCCCAGATACTTGAAGCTGTTAACCTGTTCCACAATCCTCCCTTCTATCTCAATTTTCAGTTTATCCTGATTCCCCCTTTTGCTGCCATTACAACTTCATAGGTTCATAGATTCAGAAGAGGTTACTAGGTTAATGGCCCTGGGGACTTTACAAGCCTAGCTGTGTAATATCTCGAATACCCTTATTGACCATAGCTAGATGGTCATTGTTAGCAGAGCAATTCTGTGATCAACACCAACTGCACTTGTCCATTAGGGACAGAGGTGCCACCCTAGGGGTGAATTTATGGTCACCCATCCAGTTGTTAAGGTTGCGCTTGAATAGAGTCATTAAGGAGCTCTGCTTCACATGGGGTGTGAGCTTATTCCAGAGGAGCGGCGATCGCTGGGAGATATACAGTGAATATAAAAAGTGTACACACCCCTGTTAAAATGCCAGGTTTTTGTGATATAAAAAAATGAGACCACAATAAATAATTTCAAAACTTTTCCCACCTTTAATGTGACCTATAACCTGTTCAATTCAATTGAAAAACAAACAAATCTGTTAGGGGAAAAAATATAAAAAATAAAAAACGTACAATAGCTGATTGCATAAGTGTGCATACCCTTAAACTAATACTTTGTTGTGTGTGCACACGCTTAAACTAATACTTTCTTGAAGCACCTTTTGATTTAATTACAGCATTCAGTCTTCTTGGGTACACACCTGTCATCAATTAAAGAGACTCTGATTAACCCCAAATAAAGTTCAGCTGTCCTAGTAGGATTTTCCTGACATTTATTCAGTTGCCTGCTACAGTAAAAGCCATGGTTTGCAGAGAGCTTACAAAGCATCAAAGGGACCTCATTGTTGAAAGGTATCAGTCAGGAGAAGGGTACAAAAAAATTTCCACAGCATTGGATATACCATGGAACACAGTGAAGACAGTCATCAAAAAGTGGAGAAAATATGGGACAACAGTGACGTTGCAAAGAACTGGATGTCCCTCGAAAATTGATGAAAAGACCAGACAAAAACAGGTCAGGGAGGCTGCCAAGAAACCTACAGCAACACTGAAGGAGCTGCATGAATTTCTGGCAAGTACTAGTTGTGTACTACATATGACAACAACCTCCCGTATTCTCCATATGTCTAGACTATGGCGTAGGGTTGCAAGACAGAAGCCTTTTTTTATACAGAAAAACATCCAGGCCAGGCTAAAATTTGCAAAACAATACATAAAGTCTACCAAAAGCATGTGGGAAAATGTGTTATGGTCTGATGAGACCAAGGTTGAACGTTTTGGCCACAATTCCAAAAGGTACGTTTGGCACAAAAACAACACTTTGCATCACCAACAGAACACCATCCCCACGGTGAAGCATGGTGGTGGTAGTATCATGCTTTGGGGTTGCTTTTTTCAGCTAGAACTGGGGCTTTAGTCAAGGTGGAGGGAATTATGAACAGTTCCAAATACCAGTCACTTTTGGCCCAAAACCTTCAGGTGTTTGCTAGAAAGCTGAAGAAGAAGAGGAATTTCACCTTCCAACACAACAATGACCCCAAACATACATCCAAATCAACAAAAGAATGGCTTCACCAGAAGAAAATTAAAGTTTTGGAATGGCCCAGCCAGTGCCCAGACCTAAATCCAATAGAAAATCTGTGGGGTGACCTGAAGAGGGCTGTGCACAAGAGATGCCCTTGCAATCTGACAGATTTGGAACACTTTTGCAAGGAAGAGTGGGCAAATATTGTCAAGTCAAGATGTGCCATGCTGATAGACTCCTACCCAAGAAGACTGAATGCTGTAATTAAATCAAAAGGTGCTTCAACAAAGTATTAGTTTAAAGGTGTGCACACTTATGTAACCAGCGTATTGTATGTTTTTTATTTTTTATATTTTTCCCCTAACAGATTTGTTTACTTTTCAATTGAATTGTACAGGTTATAGGTCACATTAAAGTTGGCAAAAGTTCTGAAATGATTTATTGTGGTCTCATTTCTTTATATCACAAAAACCTGGCATTTTAACAGGGGGTGTGTAAACTTTTTATATCCACTTTATCTGTCTCTCCAGCATGTTTTACTAATGTCACAGGCTAGTTTGAGATCCCTGAAGTCAGTTATTCTTGTCTCATTTGGTTTGCGGATGTGAATAATTTCCATTATGGCAAGGTCTGAGACTGCTCTGTAGGGCAGGCACGAGTTGCCTCTCAGCAGCCTGTATGATAAAGAGTACAGTGACAGGCCTTTCAGTCTTTTCATGTATGTCATGTTTTGGAGGCCCTGGATTCTCTTGGTTAGAAACCTCTGTGGTCTCTCCAGTTGCTGCAGGTGTCTGGTGAGGTACATACAGAGGGAAGGATTGTACTCAATTTGTAGTCTGATAAGGATCGAGTACAACGGAGCAATAACCTCCCTGGTCTTGGATGCCATGCCCTTATTTATGAGATGGGCAATGTAGAAGGCTTCCCTCACCACTACAGACACATGGTGATCAAAGTTTAGATTGCTATCAACCTGTGTTCCCAAGTCTCAAACCACTCAGTTCGAGCTTATCTATATCATAATTAGCAGAGGATAGCTATTTGCCAAAGGGGATAATGAGGCATTCTTTTGTGTTAAGTTTTAGTCTGTGAGTTTGGCACCAATCATTTGTCTGTGTCAGCCCTTTCTGTAATATTGTAGAAGAATCCGAAGATAAAATGAGAGCAAACTCCAGAGAAATAGTTCCAAACAGCAAATCCCAAAATTATGGAGACAGGCACAGAAGTAAATCCAAAATCCGTTTATTGTGTATGTGTTTATATAACCAAGTTACTTCTTTAGACACATGATAAAAAATCTAGCAAAAGCACTCCATTTATATCATTAATTAATTAAATAAAACAGATTCCCTCCAAAATATTTAAAGGTACAAGCAACATTAATTCAGTACTAATAGTCACCCTCCTATTAAGTCAATAGCTACACATATGAAATAAAAATAATAATATAAAAAGTGTATATAAAGACATGAGACATATAAAAAACATATTATAAGCTAATGATGACAATTTCTTAATTCTCCTGTTCCTTAGAACAGGTTTTAGTGGTATAAATGAGTGATATAAATGAGTGCTTTTGCTAGATTCTTTATCATGTGACTGAAGAAATAACTTGGTTACGAAAGCGCTTACACAATAAACGGATTTTGGATTTTTTACTTCTGCGCCTGTCTCCATAATTTTGGGATTTGTTGTTTGGAACTATTTCTCTGGAGTTTGCTCACATTTTGTCTTGGGATTTTTTTGCAATATACTACGTTGGTGAGCGGGTGGCCACAGTGGTGCAGCAGTTAACGTTGCACCTCACAGCAAGATGTTCTCCGGTTCGATTCTTGGCTGGGGTGCCTTTTGTGTGGAGTCTACATGTCCTCCCTGTGGTCGTGTGGGTTTCCTCCGGGTGCTCCGGTTTCCTCCCACATCCCAAAGACATGCAGTAGGTGGATTGGACACTCTAAATTGGCCCTAGGTGTGAGTGTGTGCATGTATGTGCCTTCTGTGGAAGGTTGGGTGCCGAGCTGGAAATTCCACACTGCAAAACTCCACTGATAATCATGAGCGGACAGATGATCTGCTGTGGCAACCCCTAACCGGGAAAATCCGAAAGAAGAAGAAGAAGATACTACGTTGGTGAGCATGGCAGAAGGCACCCCAGTGACTTTAACATCTACTTTGGGTGAGCAAATAACTGCAGGATAACATCCCAAAAATAATTTAATGAGTTTTATGTTTGAACACAACAATCCTTTACTTAATGGTGAGTTGCTTACCGTCATGGAGGGTGACCCACAGATGAATAGTACTGTGGAGGTACAAGTTTGTGGGATAAAGAGAGACATAGAAAATGGTAGGTTTAAGTATAAGCGTTTGCAGTGTCAACACTTTCACTCTGAAGCCTTGAAATGAATGTAATACCTAGAGGGCTGAGGGTACTTAATATGCCCATGTATGGAGATACCTACCCACAGCTCCTGGTTGAATAGCAGAACATCAATCTTGAGTCAAGCAAATCATATATGAGACTGTTCATTGCATTTTTTTCTCCTATGGAGACAGAATTGAGAGATACAATTGAAGTTCTTGAACAGCAGAGTGAACAGCTCCGGTCTCTAATTGGGGACAATATGACTGAGTTATTTTCTAGTGAACTTATTGACAGAGTGCTCACTTATGAAAACCGTTTGATTTTGTTTAAAAAGAAAAAATTGGCAAGGGATGTCCACGACTTTGCTAATCAGAATGTTTTTACAAGGCCGAGAACTGAGAACAACTTAGGAAGAGGGTTGACCAATAGAAATACAACTAACACGATGGCTACCAATCCAGCAATTGTGGATGTGAATCCAACCAGTGAGAGTGCAGTGGTTGCATTGGAACCACCTCCCTCAGTTTATTCCATGCCTCTAACTGAGAATTCTGTGGTTAATGTGTTAGCAGCACAGTCAGTTGAATGGAACCCCGAGATGGTGGTGAGACGGAAGAATCTGTCCACAATGAAGGAGTTTGCAAACCCTATTCTGCCTCTTCCTTTTAGGAATATCAGAAAGGAAGCATCCAGGCATGAGGTATACAGATCAGCCGAAAGGACAGCACAGAAATGAAAGGAGCCTCCAATACCTATATGCTGAAGAAAATGTGGTGCCAGGAAACAGCCAAATAGTTTTGAACATTTCCGACTACCTCTTGAAACCAACTGAACATTCACTTTTAACTGAAGGTCTGAATTTATACCTTCTGCTTCTTTTGATGTCAGTGATTTACTAATTGAGATTAGCTTGTTTGCAATGTAGCCCTCAAACCTATGTTTTCTGACAATGGGGTTGTTGACTACAAGAGATTTTTTAAAAAAAATCTAGCTTGTATGTACCTAAACTACAGGAACTTGTTGAAGTGTTTGTGAAGAGTTGTGAAAAGGATTTGTATGCATACTACAATAGTGTCAATGAATGTCATGTAAATCATTTAACTAAAAATGAGAAGCAAGTGCTGCATGATTTACTTAACAACCAGGATATAGTAATTTGTCCTGCACTCAAAAGTGGATTGGTGGTGGTCCTTAATTCTGCTTTTTATAACACTGAAATGTTGTTAATGTTGGCAAATGTAAATGTTTATCATGTTATTTCCCCTAACATTGTTTATGAAATGCAAGAACATATTAATATGGCTTTATATGAGAGTATGCAAATGGGATATCTGACTACTAAAGATTTAGTTGACTTTTTTCAGGTAGAGAAACCTTTGACTGCTAGGATGTATGGGCTGCCCAAGATCCATAAGAATCCATCCCACCCTAAATTTAGACCTATAGTGGCAGGAGCAGGATGGCTCATAGAACCAGTTTCACTTTATATTGACAAACAATTGAAACTAGTGTTAGGGCATGTCCTACTATACTTAAGGATACGCAAAATTTTTTGATAGATCTATATAATACATGTGGGGGTCATAACAGTGAGAAATTTGATTGGCTGGTAACGCTTGATGTTACCTCTCTCTTTACTTGTATACCTAATATTAAGGGAGTAGGGTGGGAGGATGGCGTAATGGTTAAGGTGCTTACCTTACAAGCACAAGGTGCAGGGTTTGATTCTCACATGGGGTAATTGGCTAGGCTAGAAATGGCCCACAGTGGTAGTTAGCCTAGTACTAATCTATGATCCTATGAACCTATGAGCTATGGTTAAAGCTTCACTGTTAAGACATGGGGTACATCGAAGTGAACAAATTGATTTTTTATGTATGCTATTAGAAATAGTACTAGAAAACAATATTTTTTTCTTTAAAGATATATGTTATTGGCAAACATCTGGAGTAGCAATGGGCACCAGTTGAGCCAATTCATATGCAAATCTTGTTATGGTAGAATGGGAACATCACCATATACATCCTAGAGGGAATACTAATATTAGGATATACAGACATTTTGTAGTTGACCTATTTATTGGCTGGAAAGGTAGTGAGGAAGCATTAAATGACTTTTTTCTAGAAATTAATGTGAGTAGCAACTTTCTACACTTCACAATCAACTAATCTAGAACACCTATGGACTTCTTGGATGCAATAGTGGTACAGACTGATTTAGGAGTCATAACTAGAATGCACAGGAAAGATTGCTATCATATGTCATATTTGGATAGATATAGCATGCATCCACCCCATGTCTTCCCTAATATTATAAAAGGGCAAGCTTTAAGACTATCACGTCCTACTAACAGTGATGATGAACTTTTCACTAGTTTATTGACCCTAAAAAATGAGTTTGAAGGGAGAGGTTACACAGAAAAGGAAATTACTGTAGCATATAAACAGATAATGAAGGAAAGATGTACATGAGGTAGGCCGGAATCTGGAATAGAGGATGGAAGGAAAATAACCCACACCAGGATACCCGCGGTAATCTCTTATACACAGGATATAAGTAAGGTAAGGGACATTATTAACAGGAATTGGCACATCCTGTTGGTTAATGAGCCAACAGAAAAACAAGTGGGATTTTATCCCAAATTTACATACTGAAATAAGAGAAACCTCAAACAACAGTTATGTTACCTACAACATACCAATACACCTACATATTTGGAAAGGGGTGCTACAAGCTGTGATAGTTGTAATTATTGTATGTATATTGATCAGTCCAGGTTCTTTAGGCATCCTGAAATGGGATATTTATCGGAGATTAGAACCAAGGCCAGTTGTAACACCAAGAATCTCATCTATTTAGCATCCTGTGTGAAGTGCTACAGATTTTATATTGGTAAAACCAACCGACAGTTGAAAGAACGTATTAGGGACGATCTTTATTGCACTAGAAGGGATGAGGAACATAGTGCATTGGCCAAACACACTTTGTCTATGGGTATGGAACATACCTTCCTTTTTCAAGTACTTTAAGTTCTGGCAGTTAATGAGAGACTAGGGGGCATGACCAATAATACAGAATTAGCAGAACTGAAGTGGATGTTTAGACTAAGGGCTCATAGGGGGTATGGAGTTAATGATTCAGTACCACTAAAACCTGTTCTAAGGAACAGGAGAATTAAGAAATAGTCATCATTAGCTTATAATATGTTTTTTATATGTCTCTTATGTCTTTATATACACTTTTTATATTATTATTGTTATTTCCTATGTGTAGCTATTGGCTTAATAGGAGGGTGACTATTAGCACTGAATTAATGTTGCTTGTACCTTTAACATTTTTGGAGGGAATATTTTTTAATTAATTAATTAATGATATAAATGAGTGCTTTTGCTAGATTTTTTATCATGTGTCTGAAGAAGTAACATGGTTACGAAAGCACTTACACAATAAACGGATTTTGGATTTTTTACTTCTGTGCCTGTCTCCATAATTTTGGAATTTGTTGTTTGGAACCCTTTCTGTAATATGTTAATATCACTGGGGGACTCTATGATTGCTTTCAGTTCACTGTCATCTGCAAACCTGGTAAGCCACAGGCTATCTTCCTTTGCCTGGACATCAGAGAAATAGATTCCAAAACAGTGGAGGGCCCACCACAGATCCTTGTGGTACCCCACTGGTATGTGGTCTACTGGTGGAGGTGGACTCCCCAACTCTGAAAATGTGTGTGTTCTGTCAGTGAGCCAGTTTGCTACCCATCTAGTAATGTATGGGTTAATCAACAGATGGGAGAGTTTCTCTATGATACCTGAATGGGGGATTGTGTCAAAGACCTTGGCTAAATCAAGATAGTCGGTATGTACTGTTTTGCCCTCATCCAGGGCTTTGGTGACATTCTCAAAAAAGTCCACTAGGTTTAGTAAGCAAGATCTACCCTTGACAAAAACAAACTGGGTCAGGTAAAGGGTTTGAACGTCACCTGTGTCCTTGTGGATAAGATCCATGATGATTCTTTCCATGGCCTTGCAGATGAGGCTGGTTAGGCTTGTGGTTTGGCAGTTCCCAGGCTCAGTTGATGGACTCCCTTTGTGCAAGGAGATTACTGTTGCTGATCCCCACACTGCCAGAACAAAGCCAGTTCTCAGGCTATGGTTAAAGAGAGTGCCAAGTGGTTCCACTAGGTCTTCTTTTAGATTGATTAGTAAACAACCTGGGATTTTATCTGGTCCCATGGAGGCAGTGTCTTTGGCCTTGGAGAGTGCTTGCACGACCTGTTCTTTGGAGATACTCAGTAGAGGAATGGTGTCAGGAATACTTTGGGTTATGACTGGTGAGGATAGGGGGGTGAGGTTATTGCCAAATCTGTCAGCTAGCAGGTTGGCAATTTCCTCAGGTTCAGTGTGAGTGATACCGTCCACTATAAGTTTGGCACACAGTTGGGCATTCCCTTTTAGGTTTCAGACATAGCTAAAGAATGCCTTATGATTGTCTTTAGCTAGGGATGCTAATTTAGACTCATAGCTGGCCTTAGAAGTTAACAAGATGTCTGATTTGCTTGTTCAAGCTGTAGAGGGTATTCTTCCTCTGTTGGGTAAGTTCCCTCCTGTTCTTAGATATCGGTTTCTTTCTTTTGTTGTATACCTTATTTATACTTACAGTCCACTAGTGTGGCTTTTTTTTTTTCATGAAGAACAGGGTTTGTAACTTTTGAGTACAGCTGAGTCAATGCATTTGTTTAAGGTGCTTTATGTGGCATTTGGGTATTCCTCTGCATAGGAGTCATTGTTGGCTATGTTGGCAGGGTCTTTGAAACTTTTTATACCATCGCTAAGTAGGCAAAAGTTTGCTTTGGACAAATTTTTCAATTTTTTTACTCCTGTGGGGGCATCAGGATTGATCTTTACTTCAAACAAGACAGATTTATAGTCTGACCATACAAGAGATGCCAACACACAGGGGTTAGTACAGTCACCCCCATGTTGGTGAGCACTAAGACCAGGACATTTGAGCCCCTTGTGGGGATGTGGACCAACCGTTCCAGGGCAAATGAATTAACAAAGTCCAGGAACGTCATAGCGATTGTGTTTGTGCTCATGTTAGTTGTCCAATTGATGGAAGGATAGTTGAACTCTCCCATGACCAATGTGTTTGACTGTACACTGAGTGACTCTAGCAAGTCCAGGTAGGCGGTGTGCTTCTCCTGGTTCATAATAGGGGACCTGTAGCTAGCAATGATGTGGAGGGTATTTTACCTATAGTTAATTGGACCTGGAGTAGCTCAAGAGAGTCATACTGTTTCACCAGTCTCAAGGTGTATTTGGATTTAATGAAAATGGATACACTTCCACCTCTGGTTCTTTCACATTCGTTTTGGAGTCTGAATGTGTGAAAGGCATTGTAGACTTGTATGGCCAGGGTGCTCTCAGTGGCCTTGAAACAAGTCTCAGTAACTTCACAAATGTCAGGATCTTCCAAGGTGAGGAGTGCTTCCAGGGAGTCCAGAGCTGTTTAAGCTCCTAGCATTAAGCATGACCTTGAGTTTGTCTTCATGACCTTGAGTTTGCCTTTAGTGGATTTCTTTATGGCAGAAATTTTGTTGTTTGGACATTGCCTAAAAAAGGCACTATGGGGGAGGCAAGCATCTTTGCCAGTATCCAAAAGACTTGAGGAGACAGGTGAAGGCTATCTCTGGCAAAGCAGCATGGACTGCCGACCATGTCTTCCCAGGCAGACAGATAGTGGATCCCCCTGGAGTAACACCAGACACTAAGGCAATTATTGAAATCAATCATTTTTTGTCTGAATTGTGGCATCATCTTAGGTGAAGGTAGAATGCTGCTTAGGGCCAGGAACATACCTGCCTCGGACACGTAATCTGAAAGTTTGGTCATGTCTCTTTTCATGTAGCCCAGAGAGGTGGATCTCAGGTCATTCACACCAACATGTACTATGACAAAGTCTTAATGGTACTTGTTGCTGAATGACTTGAGTGCGTGCGTAATTTGATGGATCCTGGTATCAAACTGGCAGCTGACCGTGAACTTCTCCTTGTTCAACCTGGTGAGGAGGACATCTGTGTGCCTCACTATAGAGTCATCTATGACCAGAACATTAGATTTTGAGGTGTTTTGTCTTAGGGGCTTAAATTGTTGAAACACTGATATGTGTGTTGTTATGTGTAGTGGTGGATTCTGTTCATGTACCAGTATGTGTATGTTGTTTGCACTTTAGGTCTCTGGTCTTTTGGTAGGCTCTTAGTGATTACCTCAGCATATGTGGGTTTATGTGTCTTGACCTTATATTGTGTGAGAGAAGAGTTGTTTGTGCTGACAACCTGTTGTATGTATTGTATATTGTTATGTGAGATGACTCATTCTAATTTTATGGTACAGTTACATCTCTCACATACTGTGTTTGTTTGCTTTAGGAGCAAGTGGTTGTCAGTATACATGAGGCAATTACTACATTGCTTCAGGATGCCCATGTCAATAGCTGGAGAAATTGTGGAAACTGTCCATCCATTATGGCAGGTATATATTGTAGTAAGTAGGGGGGTGGGCTAGATGGACCAGGGTTTGCTTGTGAGACTAACAAAGGGGCTATTCTCCAGAGGGCTAAGGGTGGAAGTCTGCGTCAACACCTCAGAATGCGCAGTTGATTTGCTTGCTAGGATGCACAATTGCATTACACGCAGAGAGGCAGTGGAGCTAAGGAGGGTTCTCTAGCACATATCAAGTGAAAATTGTGTTTCTAAGTGTTTGCTTCTATACAGAGTAGCACTAAACCTTGTAGCTCAGTGTGCAGCTATGCACAAAGGTGGGGCTTGAACACAAGCAAAGTTAAACAGTTTTAACATAAATTAACCAATAAACAAGCCCAAAACTAAGCCTTTTTTCAGCAATCCCCAAGTCAGATGGATCCTGAGCTACACACTTCTACCACAAGGGTGCAGGAGGCCTCTCTTAATGTAGGATGGCTGGTTTTAGTGCTCAAGTAATACCAAACAGCTTAGAGTCAGCAGATCTGAATCTAGCCTATGCCGTAAAATACAGAAGCACCAGAAATTCAAAGTGCAGAAAAAAAAAACAGCCACAGCAGTAAAACCAGCAAAAATGAGCCAGCAATTAACCAAAATACATTTCAAAATAGTACAACGCAAGGGAAATAGGAAATTCACCCCGGGGATCACCTCTGTGGCTCTGCTCGACAGTGGCACAGGAAAATAATTTTCTTAGGTGGCAAAAGCCAGGGTACCTTTTTGGCTGGGCTTGTATAGGCCCCAGGGCCGATAGCCTAGTACCTACCTATGAACCTATGAACCTATTAAAATATGCCTATTTTTTGTTGAACACAGCGTATGCATTGGATTTAGTTCAGATTCACTCCATAATTGTCTAATCTAAGTTATTATGAAAGACTAAAATATCTGAACTTGTACAGTGTCTCTTACAGATATTTAAGAGGAGATTTTATTCATGTATATAGGGCATTTAGGGACAATTACCTCTGGGAATGTTTGGGTTATCAAAAAGTACTAGATAATCGTCAGATAACTTATGTAGAAAATTCTACAGGAATGAGAAGTGGACTAATTGGTTCTATAGTAGCTGATGCTTGGAACAGACTACCTAATTACATTAAAGCAAGAACTAGTTTAGATATTTTTAAGAGCAGCCCGGGTCATTTATTATGGGAACAAGTGTTTTGGCATATTGGCAAGCTAGAAGGGCTTTAATGCCCGTGCTTGAAACATTTGTATGTGTGTGTGTATGTATGTATGTATCTGTACTCAGTTTCAACCCATGTGCCTTCAATTTTCCATTCTATCCCCCTATCCTTTTTCTGAAGTTCTTGCTCAGAGTTTGCCTGCAATGTCAGTTCATCTGCATACAGCAATTCTTTGATCTGTCCCCTCTGACCCATTAGCTAATGTAGTCCATCACCAGTATGAACAGCAATGGGCTCAGAGGTGAACCTTGATGCACACCTACTCCCCCTGGGAACCCCTCTTTAAGACTAAACTCTGTTTGTATTTGAGTCCTTGTGCACAGCCTGCACTAATTCTACCAATGTTTCTTGGACTTCGAACCACTGCACGACTGCTCAAATCAGCTTTCTTGGGACCTTGTCATATGCTTTCTCCAAATCTAGGAATACCCAGTTGGACTCTTTCCTCATCTCTAGTTTCTTCTCACCTGTTTGTCTCACGGAAAACATTGGGTCATTTGTGCTGCACACTGATCTGAATCCAAACTTCTCATCTCCCAGTTTACTTTCTGCTACTCTGCATTTATGTCATCAGTCACCCTCTCCAGAATTGTCATATAGTGTGACAGAAGTTTGATATCTGTGTACTGTCCACAGTTTTGAATGTCCCCTTTGTTCTTGAACAGTGGCACTAGTATGATTATTCTTGTGTCATCTGGGGTACATCTTTCTCTCCACACTGCTATGAGCACCCTCAGGAGCCATTTCTCCCCTAGCTCACCCAGCATCTTGATCATACCTGCTGTGACCTCATCTGACCTGCTGCTTTCCCTGACTTCATTTTCCTTAGTGATGTTCTTACTTCTTCTAGAGTGGGCTCCTCCTCTTCTTTCATTCTAGACTATGTGGAGGTAAAATAAATTCTGTGGGAATTTCTTCATTCAGAATGTGCTGGAAGTACTCCTGCCATCTGCCTTTGATGTTCTGTGGGCTGGTGAGCAGGTTGCTGCTGGCATCCCTTATGAAGGCTGTCTATCTTCTTTATCTTTCTGTCTCTGCCTTGCAAGCTAAAAGAGTTTCTTGGTGCCATCTACTGAGTCCCTTTCCAGAATCTGGTTAGCCAGTCAGTATTCCTTCTCAGCCTGGTCTGTCTTTCCTATCTCCCACTTTTTCCTGCACTCCTTCTGTCTTCTGATGACTTCCTGGACTTCTGCATTCCATCACCAGCTTTCCTTATGTACCTTATTTACATACCTGTCTTGGCTGCATATCTGTTCTGCAGTCCTCACACATGCTGTTTTGAGGCACTGCCATTCTTCTTCAGCTCTGCCTATTTCCTCCTCTTCTTAGGGTACTAGAGCCCTGAGTAATTCCTTGAACTGTTGTACTTTCTCTCCAGTCAACTTCCAGGTCTTCAGCCTGGTCTCTGTTAAATTTAGAGCTTCTCTGCCCACTGCTTGTAGCTGATTGTAGCAACCAGTGGTTTATGCTGTGGGCCAACTGTTTCACTGGGGATGACCTTACAATCACTGATTCTACCTCAGTGCCCTTTTCTTACTAGGAGGAAGTCAGGCTGACCTGCATGTTGGTCACTCTTGCATGTGACCTTGTGATTGTCTTTCTTGCTGACCATGTGTTGGCCACCATCAACCCATTTACCACACAGAGGTCTTGAATGGACTCTCTTTATTCCTGTTACCTCACCCATGTGGACCCAGGCAATCCTCATATTCTGTTCTGTCTGTCCTGACATGTGTATTCAGTCCCCCCTCCCATTATTATCACCAACTCACGTTGACCTGCTTTATCTAAAGGTTCTGTAGTTGTTGTCAGACTGCACTATTTTCCTCACTATCACAACCCTGCTGTGGGACATAGGTTGAGATTATGAATACTGCCCTATCATTACAATTGAATCTCATTGTCATGAGCCTGTCACTAATTCTGATGACATCCCTCACTTTCTTCTGAAGTCTCTCCCTCACCACAATTCCCACACCATTTCTAGTTTGCCCTCCTACTGATTAGTAGACTATAGACCCCAAGCCAAGTGGCTTTGCTACACTGCCCTTTCACCTTGTCTCCTGGATATAGGATGTCCAGCCTCCTCCTTATCATCATATCAGCCACTCCCCAGCCTCATTCTGTCAGTGAACCTACACTGAGTGTAGCAATTCTTAATTCATGTTTGGCAGGTAGATTGGTTTTACATCCAGCTTTCACTCAACAGATTTATCCCAGGTAATGCAAGCTGGGTGTCCATTCCCTACTATATACCTAATACCCCCTTCTCCTCTTATTAACACTTCTATTACAGCCCTTAGTATTCTACGAGTTCTACTGCCTTCACTGCTACAATTTCCCTCCATACTTGTAATTACCATGTCATTTATTTTTGGCTGGACCACATTTACCTCATCTGTAAAACCTGTATTATGCATTGTGTACCTGTAACACCTGTATTATACATTGTGTATCGTGATCCTACTTCTTTTTAAACCCTCTTGTAAATATGTGCATATTTTTATATCTATGTTATATTATGTCATTATACTGTATAATTTATACCTTTAATCTTACCTTACTGTTGTTACTATGTATGTAACCTGGTCTGAGCCTGCAAATGGCCAAATCTGATCAGTGTTCTTTCCCAGTTAACAAGATTAAATAAATTAATTAAATAAATAAAAGAATGGTTACAGTCACTGCTTCTTCTTCAAAACTGACTGAAAGGCTGGATGCATTCTGGGTATGTATTAAAGGTACAAGCTTATTTACAAACGCACACACACACATACACACACACAAAGGTGGGAACCAAACTTTTTAGGTAAACACATTAACTATTATGCCAACTCCCAGCCATCACAGATTTTGTATCAGGAAACAGCTAATGGAGGATTTAATATGATTCATCCTGTAGTCTTTGTAGATCAGAGTGTGTTTTGTACCTTTAAGAGTTATTCCAGTCCATGGGCACATGCATGTAAGTACTGAGCACATGCAAGCAAGAGTGCCATTTTGAGTGAGCAGCCGGAGTGAAAGCATGTATGTTTGTAGCAGTCAGTCAGTTAGTTAATTCATTAAAGTTTAATATTCCAGTTATCTATCATGATGTGTTTGTGTATAATAAACTACTTAAACAAACAACCAAGCCTCATCATCTTATTTGAATACACAAGACGAGCGACATGGGATCCAAAGTAAAACTTCTTCAAGACCATGAGGCACACAGCCACAATTGGAGGAATATACAGGCATGAATCATCCTTTGCTCAAACGACTCGTAAACAGGTCAGAAGACAAATTCAGGTACTAAAACTCATTCAAATGATTTTTTACTCAATGAATATAAAACGAAGCATTCAAAATGATCAAAACAACTTTTTAATTAAACAAAATATTTGAAATTATGATATATTGGTAAAATACTCAGAATGCTTATAAAAGTGTTTGAAATAACTTCCAAATCACATAAAATGTACAAAAAAGGAAAAATGAATGTATTGTTTTGCTATGTGCTTCTTTTTCATATTAACTAAAGCTATTAGAAATATTCGAGGTGTGCAAAGTGTTTGCAAGTGTGTGTAGTATTACAGTACAGTTATTTCACAAAATACAGTCATTTCAAAGGGACTGTTGTGCAGTTGAATATTTTTCAAGTACCTGGTGTGTGTGCATTTGAAGATAATTACAAAAGCATTTTGTTGGCATGGCAGAAGGAGTTCGCAGACCTGGTCCACCTGTAATTGATAATAATGTTGTTGAAAACTGGAGAGTGTTTAAGCAAGAGTACAATATTTTCATACAGGTTACTTTTTCTGATAAAGATGTACATACGAAAGCACTTATTCTGCTTAATATAGCTGGGTCAGAAGCCATTGAAAGGGAGCGTTTATTTGTGTATGCCCCAGCTGTGTATGCAGGGGCAGGGGAAGACTACCATATTATGGTACCGGCTGAAACGTGGGAAGATCCTGAGGCTTAAAACATAAATTTAGAGAAATGTGTAACCCCCAAATGAATATTAAAATGGAAAGGCACATAGTTTACACAAGACATCAAAAGCCCTGTGAAACTTTTGCAGCATATATAATTGACTTGAAAAACAAGGTGAAAACGTGCAGATTTGGTGATTTAAGAGATGAGTTGATAAAAGACTGGCTTGTGTGTGGTATTTGCATTGAGAAAGATTTTGCTTCAAGACAGTGATTTAACTTTGAATAAGGCCCTAGAGATTTGTCAGATATATGAGCTCACAGAAAAGCACATGAATATGCTTACAAATGAGAAAAGCATGCTTTTAGTGTCTTCCAGTGCTAATGTTGATAGTATGCAGTACGAGGTTAAACGATATAGGCCTAAGGCCTGGACATACCCTGGATCTTTGTAGCAAAATCCATGGTTGCTTCAGCAAAACCCAGAGCAGTTTCAGTAAAGCAGAATGGTGAGTCAGCAAAACTTGTAACAGGCCGCATAGACAACTGTCATAATTGTGGAGGTGATCATGAGCCTAAACGAGAGAAGTGCTTAGCTTTTGGTCAGCAGTGCTACACATGTAAAAAGTGGAATCATTTCAAAATGTTCTGTAAATCAAAAGGGGCACATTCCTTTATTAAAAGAGAGCATTCAAAGAGGCAAGTTGATCAATTAGAAAGCTGTGACCCTACTTTTTATGTTGATGGTGTGTCAGTGCTTGGTGAGACACTCAATGCAGTAGATGTGTGGGCAAAGAATGAAGTATTTTGTACTGTTCTGATTAATGGGAGACCTGTAGAGCTCAAACTTGATACTGGTTCAAAGTGCAATGTTATGTCAGCAGAAATGTTTGCCAAAGTAAAAGCTAGTGAGAAGCTTGATCTGGCAAAGTGTGTGACGCTTGTTGTTTGTGGTGGTGAAGAAATCCAAACCAAAGGTGCTGTAGTGCTTTCATATTATTCTGCTGGGAGCAGCTATGACTTGCAATTTTACGTAGTCAGGAGCCATGTGCAGTCATTGTTAGGCCTCAGAGATAGTTTGAAATTGGGACTGCTTTCATTTAATGCAGAAGTCCACCATGTAAGCACATGTAACAATGAAAATTTCACACAAACTATTTTCTTTGACTATGCTGAGCTTTTTGAAGACAAGTTAGGCAAACTCCCAGTTGTGTACTCCATGAAGTTAGACCACGAGGTAAGCCCAGTTATAAGACCATCATGGAAAGTTCCAGTAGCCATGCAAGGCAGAGTCAAAGCTGACCTAGACAGAATGGTGCATCTAGGTGTAATTTGTCCAGTAGAAGAACCAACTGAATGGGTATCCTCCATGGTGGTAGCTCATAAGCAAAGCTCAGATGATATTAGAATATGTATTAATCCAAGAGATTTGAACAAAGCACTAAAATTACCTCATCATCCAATGTGTACTGTGGAAGAAGTTGCTGCTCTTATGCCAAATGCCACTGTTTTTTTTCCTGCCTTAGATGCAAAAAGTTCATTTTGGCAGATTTTGCTTGATCGAAAGTCTTCATTGCTAACCACTTTCAGTACACCCTTTAGAAGATACAGATTTTTGAGAATGCCATTTGGAATAAATTCTGCCAGTGAAGTCTTTCACCGTGTGATGGAGCAAATTTTTTTTGGCTATCCATGTGCTATTATAGTGGATGATATTCTTGTAGGAGGCAATGGTGACGTTGAACATGATAGAAACCTTGGGAAAGTTCTGGAATGTGCTCATGAAGTGAATCTTAAGTTGAATCCTCAGAAATGTATGTTCAGGCTACAAGATGTCACTTATGTGGGTCATTTTATTTACCAATTCAGGCTTACAACCAGATCCTTCCAAGCAAACTGCAATTCTTGAGATGCCAGCTCCAGACAATGTTACCTCCTTACAACATTTTCTTGGCATGGTCAACTATTTGGGCAAGTGTATTCTAGATTTGAGTGAACTTTCAGCACCACTAAGAGAGCTGACACACAAAGATGTAACTTGGTCCTGGTTAGAACAACATCAAAGAGCATTTGATGTCCTGAAACAGAGAATTACCAGCCAACCAACTTAAGATATTATGATGTTCACAAACCTGTAACTCTTTCTTGTGATGCTTCAGTGTTTGGTCTTGGTGCAGTCATTCTTCAAGTGGGCAGACCAGTAGCCTATGCATCTGGAACTTTGGCCAAAACCAATATGCAGTATGCTCAGATAGAAAAAGAGCTCTTGGTGATTGTGTTTTCATGTTCAAAGTTCCTAATTATATTTATGGTCGACCTATGCAAATCAAGACAGACCACCAACCTTTAGTCATTATTTTGAAAAAGCCTACACACAACTCATCCAAGATTGCAATGCATGATGTTACAATTGCAAAAGAACAATTTTTACTTGGTCTACACAAAAGGCATTTTTCTTTATCTTGCCAATACTTTATCCAGATCTTCCAGACAAACCACTGAACAGCATGAAAATGAGAAACCTGATTCTGAAGTCATGAAAGTGAGAAATTTTTCTTCCACACATTTTAATGAGCTTAGAACTCACACCGTTTCAGATCCAGTTCTCCAGAAGCACCATTTTATCAGGTGAGGATGGCCGTCGAAGCAGTCTTGTTTACCACCAGATGTGAGGCAGTATTTTCCTTACAGAGACGAGAATTTGATGGAAGATGGCATCATCATGAAAGGTCCAAAAGTGATTGTTCCACAATTCCTGCAACAAGAGTAAGTTAAAATCTTGTATCGTGGGCACCCAGGAAATGATTCTACCAAAAGAAGGGTGAGAGGACTAGTATTTTGGCCTTCTATGTCAAAAGATAATGAGAAAGAACTTTCAGCTTGTTCTGTTTGCAATAGTACTAACCCACATCAGCAAAAAGAACCACTTCAGCTAAGCCCGATTCCTGAACTAACTTGGTCAAAAGTAGCTACAGATATTTTCGAATGGAATGGTCAACATCACTTGGTGTTAGTAGACGCTTATTCAAATTGGTTTAAGACTGACCTACTTCCTAATCTGACATCCAATACTGTCATTATGAAGTTGAAGAGACATTTTTCTGTCCATGGAAATCCGCACAGTCATTTCTGACAATGGTGCACAGTTTA